>NC_053422.1:26449779-26530930 GCF_016859285.1 Xiphias gladius
ATCTGACAACATCTTACTTGTTAGTTTGTGTCCACAAACTAACAAATTTGGGCATATATGCTGCAGAAAGGACAAGTTGTCTTGTTGTATAGCTATACTGTTGTTGTGTGCTTAAAACTCCCCTATTTTTACCACAAAAATCACATTACCACCAAATTTGAATGAATATCAGACCACAAGGCCCCAGTAGCAGGGGAAAAACCTTTTTGCCAGGATCATTTTTCTAATTTTTTTTTTTTTTTTTTTAGCGTGCCCAAGCCCTGGAAGACAACTGAATTTAATTTTTTTTTTTTTTTTGTCCAAAGTGTTTGTTGTTGAAATTCTTATTTCGGAAACAAGAGGCTGAATTGTATCACTCTAAATAGGACTAAAATCATTCATGTTTTCTTCCGGGTAATTTGTGATTTCTCCATGCCCTCAGAACACAACGTATATATATATTGTGTGTTAGCAAGTTATGTAACATTACTGTCATGTCTTTCTTTAGGCAAGAAATGTATTTTAACCGGCAAAGGATTTCTGCCAGAGAGGATTTAGGAAGTCGAAACAGTTCGCATATTGGGCAGGTTGTGGTGGATGAATGGGTCAAATACAGGAGACGGGGGTTTGAATCCTGTTATATTTAATATCTTAGTTAACGTATTATTTTCAGTTTTTTCTTTATTTTAATTTTAAATCTTTCGGCCAGGAAGCCTTGGAAGTAAACTGGGATTCAGGTGATGTGAAAATATTAAAAACCGTGTTTGCCATTGTTGTACTATTTGTGAATGTTACAATGAATCTACTTAAAGCGCAACATCTATTTCAATTGTGTATTAACAGGGTAGGTGTCTTTTCATCACCACTTTTATCGGTGTATAAAAAAAGGTGAAAAAAACATTTCCTTTGTGTAAATTGTATGTTTAAGGTACATGATGGTAACAGCTATTGATGTGTATTTGTGTGATATTGTATATTTATGGATGTGTGTAATGGTATGAAAAATACACTGATTTTGTCAACACTGTAATCAAAAAACTGAATCCTACTGAAAAGTAAGGTTAAGTGTGTTGGTATTTAATTGTGAATATTTATTCACAGGTTTAGATGTTACTGAACAATTCATTTGTTTGTCTTTGTGTGTGTGTTCCACTGACACATGCTGGGTAGTTTATTCATTTTAGCACAGGCTATGGCCGAACCAAAAACGAAAAACAAAAACAAAAAAATCAATGAATTCATTCATTTGAAAATAAAATTTAAAAAATATAAAATGAATGATAATAGAATGTAATCTATTGTCTTTGATGTATGACATCATTATTAACTTGGATATGTGACATCACTATTGCCTTGAATCTATGACATCATCATTTCCTGTGTCTTTGATCCTTTGATGGAACCTTTGCATATATAGCCTGGTCATCACTGAACATACAGCAGAATAACTCAGCTACCTGTTTAATTCACACGGTGAACAAGAGAGAACACAATTGTACTCGTAATGGACACAAGTGGAACAAACAACGCTATGAAACGAAAGATCAAATTCATCCTGCGTTCTACGAAGAAGCAAGGTGAAGTCCCGATGAAAGCAGACAAGTCTCCAGAGCTTGTCAACGAAAGGGACAGGACTGTCGGACAACAGCCAGCTATGGAACCAGCAGAGAGGGAAAAAACCCCATCTACTGATGAAGCAGCCTGCGAGCCAGGCCAAAGACCTCAGCCAGTCAACCCCTGGAAGAGTGCAAGTCGGCCGGACGTGGTTGACCTGAATTCCTGCCTTGACATCAGTGAAACTGATTTTCCTCCACTCCAGAGAGGAATATTAAAACAAGACACAAAAGAGGGACAGGATAAGAAGAAACAGAGGACTCGACCAGAGAAAATGTCTTCAACTCGTCAAGTCCACTGTGTCTTTGGATTGACTCTGACACAACAGCAGGCAGTAAAAAAAGGAACACAGCCTGCACTGAAGATGGAAGCAGAAGCGGCTTTGTCAACTGCTGTGTCAAGTGAAACACAGTCTGTAGAGGAAAACCAGGACCAGGCTGCATTCAAAAACAAAGCACAGTCTGCACTTAAGATGGAGTCAGAGAAAGCTGTGTCTCTGATTCCATCTTCAGAACCCCTGGAGGCAGAGGCAGCTGTCTCAACTGCTGTGTCGAGCGAAACACAGTCTGTAGAGACAAACCAGGACCAGGCTGCTACAAAAATGGAAGACCAATCTGCAGTGGAAACCAAGACCGAGGCTGCAAAGACTAGATTGGTATTTAAAGCCAAGCCAGTGCAAAAGGCATGCCCTCCAGCCGTCTATACCTACAAAAGTCCAGGCTGCTATACCGACAAAGGTCCAGGCAGGAATGACTATCCGTGTCCAGCCTACACTAAATACCAAAGAGCAGCCTGCAAAAAATACCAGGTCCAGTCGGCAATAACTACAGCTGTCCAGCCTGCAAGGAACACCAGACCGCAGCGTGCCTTGGCAGTTCAGCAACCGCAAGAGTTTCCAGCTGGAAATACCAGTGTTGGCTCTAAGGTCTGCATGGACATGACCAAACCAGGGCTCCTTCAGATATCTGAGCTAGAACTACATCGGCTCATGGGTGAGAAGGAGGAGAGGATTTCCACGCTGGTAAAAGAAAGGCTTGCCTTGATCAGTGAGGTAGGGCAGCTGAAAGATGAAATAGCTGAGGCAAACGAGGAGAAGGCTTTCCTTGTTGCTGAGCTCTCCACACAGGCAAAGATGGAATGGGATGCTGCCCTAAAAATGCGACAACTAGAGGAAGCTCTCAAGGCTGAAACGGAGAAGAAGAAGGAGGCCGAGAAATGCCTAGCCAGGCAGGTGGAGGAAACCTCCCAAGTCAAGATTGCACTGGCCCAGGCCAAAAACGACCTGGAAAAGTCACAGTGCCGGTGGGAGGAGGACAGGTCCCGTCTCCTGGCTCCAAAAATGCGGGCAACCTCCAGCTTTGCGGCACAGTTGATCCAGGTGCAGGAAAACCTGGACAAGGAAAGGCTCCAGTGGTGTAGGGAAAAGTCCAGTCTCCTGGAGTCTCTAAGGATCACCAAGCTGGCTCTGGACAAGAAGGAAGAAGAGAGAGCAAACTCTAGGGATGGGCTGATGGGGAGATTAATCAATCTGGAAGAGCAGTTGAAGGAGGTTCAGAGAAAACCAAAAGGGAAATCTGTATGGAAATGGTTCCACCAGCTCTTTAGAAGACCTGGGGGGACCCACCCAACCTCCCTCTGACCTCTCAATTTGGTATCACCCCTAACCACAGACCCTACCCCTAGCTCCTACATTCCCTTTACTCCTGCTCACCCCCCCACCCCCCCGCTCCGCTCTCTCTGTTTTTTTTTTCTCTCAACCCAACGGTCGAGGCAGATGGCCGCCCACCATGAGCCAGGTTCTGTTCAAGGTTTCTACCTTTTAAAAAGGAGTTTTCCTTGCCGCTGTCGCCAAGTGCTTGCTCATGGGGGAATGTTGGGTAAAAAAAAACCTGACTTCACTTCACTAACCCTACCCCTCCTCCTAACCCATAACCCTGAATAAAGTAAAAAATAAATACATGAAAATAATATAATGGTCTTAATGCTTATACTGTAACAAAGTTCTTAGTTTCACAATGTCAAACATAATAGTCAAATGTTACACACAGCATGATCGTTGATAATAAAAAAAAAAAAAAAAAACACATATTGAAGCTGTTCTGTTGCAGTTGCTTTTACATCATTTTTCCGCTTTGCACTGTTGGTGTGGTTGTGCGGGTTATATACATTAAAAATGTTTATTTTTTACCGAATCAATAATGTCTATTTTTCACAATTTGAAGTCAGACCATGGATTTGGAATTATGAACAGTGGGGTCCAAGAGTTGATTGTGATGAATACTTAACGATAGGTAGTTAAAATAGGAAAAAAGATGTCATAATTATAATGGGGTAAAAGTCACATTGAAAAATGAACGGAGGAATTTTCTTTTCTTTCTTTCCTTTCTTTCTTTAATCTTTTTGTGGCAAAAATAAGCTTGAGTAGAGATCCCATATGTTTCTTCCGCCAGCAGGGGTGGAAGTAACAAGTTACATTTAGCCCGGGTAAAAAAGTAGGTCTTTTGTGTACTTGTACTTTTTTGAGAGTTTTTTTTACAAAACAGTAACTTTACTCTTACTCAAGTATTTTTTATCTCAAGTATTCCACTTCGCCACATCAAAGTCACAATCTCTACAAAGTAAAAAGAAGTCACATGATGAAGTCATGATAAACAGTGTGAAAAGGCAACAAACGAACGGAGCCAAATCAGCAGTTGCAGCAGAGAAGAAGCTGCTGGTGTCGCTGGAGGGCAGAGCTCCATGTCTAGAGAGGAGACGCTCTCAGCTGCTCTCAGCCCACAGTCTAGATACGTGTTCTCAATGTTTACAGCATCGGACTGTCAAATGCACAAGATCCAGAAGTGTGCTACAGTTTAAACCACCACTTTCATTTGTCTTTTGATGTGAACTAAACAAATGTCAAGAAGATGGGTCACCAATTGGCAGAGCAGGTAAGGGTTCGCCCAAACATACTGGGGCTCTTGATGAAGGACCCCAGACTAGCGGGTTTCGCTGGCTCACTGTACTCCATATCAGTACTGTCTGACTGCACCGGGCCAGTGGGTCGGTGCCCGTCAGGCCATTCTCACTCAGTGGGAGCCGGTGGTTCAGCCTTTAAGGACCAGAGTGGTAGCGGAAGCAGAGACCAGACCCTGGTCTAGACTGAGCATCACAGTGATTTTCTCAGGTGGTGCCCAAATGTGCTGCTTCTGCTACGGGAAAAACCCTCTGTCCTCTTTCTCCTCCCTCATTCTTCAGATCTCAGTCAGCTGCATGGTTACGTTCATTAATGAAGCAGCACACTAAACCCAGTTGTCCATTTCAAGTTGCTGTAGGCAGAGCATGCTTTTGGATTCTTGTGACGTGACTGCTTGAATGAGGAATAAAGTTTTGAAAGTAAACATGCTTATTTATAGTTTTGACATGTTTTATGAAATGTTTGCCTGCTTTAGTGCATTTTGGATGTGGGATTAACCATTGTGCTGAGCGGCATGTCAGTGAAGACAGCCCACCATTAGGAATTATGGACAGGGCTCAAAATATTCCAAACTGGGCCCCTCATCCACACCCCCTCCAGCACCACTACCACTACTACCCACCCACCCACCCCCAAAAAACCCCTGTCAATCATACAAATGTGTCTCAGCAGTACGTAAACGGAAGCAAAATGTGTTTTATACATTAATCTTCTTTTTTTTTTTTAAATTCCATAACATGGCACTATTATCATGCTAGCTTTGTGTTGTTTTTAAATTGGGTCTATAGGTTCCAATGTAATTACCAGACAACATATATCTCTGTGGTAATTAGGCCTAACTTGTTTGAATGTGATAAGGTCAGTCATGTTTTGTTTGTGCTGAACAGCACAGGGACATAATGCCAATCCCATCCTGGCCACAGTGGGCAGCTCCCTCTTCCTCTCTCATCACCATCACCTTCTGTCTCCTCATCTTGTCCCGTGTCTCTTCTCTTTCTAAAGCTGAGCCGAGCAAAAACACAAATACACACTCAGTGGACTCTTCTTATGCTGCCAACCAACTCAATTCTATGGTTTCTTTCTACGGGGTTTTCGTGGCATACCTCTTAACATCTGACAACATCTTACTTGTTAGTTTGTGTCCACAAACTAACAAATTTGGGCATATATGCTGCAGAAAGGACAAGTTGTCTTGTTGTATAGCTATACTGTTGTTGTGTGCTTAAAACTCCCCTATTTTTACCACAAAAATCACATTACCACCAAATTTGAATGAATATCAGACCACAAGGCCCCAGTAGCAGGGGAAAAACCTTTTTGCCAGGATCATTTTTCTAATTTTTTTTTTTTTTTTTTAGCGTGCCCAAGCCCTGGAAGACAACTGAATTTAATTTTTTTTTTTTTTTTGTCCAAAGTGTTTGTTGTTGAAATTCTTATTTCGGAAACAAGAGGCTGAATTGTATCACTCTAAATAGGACTAAAATCATTCATGTTTTCTTCCGGGTAATTTGTGATTTCTCCATGCCCTCAGAACACAACGTATATATATATTGTGTGTTAGCAAGTTATGTAACATTACTGTCATGTCTTTCTTTAGGCAAGAAATGTATTTTAACCGGCAAAGGATTTCTGCCAGAGAGGATTTAGGAAGTCGAAACAGTTCGCATATTGGGCAGGTTGTGGTGGATGAATGGGTCAAATACAGGAGACGGGGGTTTGAATCCTGTTATATTTAATATCTTAGTTAACGTATTATTTTCAGTTTTTTCTTTATTTTAATTTTAAATCTTTCGGCCAGGAAGCCTTGGAAGTAAACTGGGATTCAGGTGATGTGAAAATATTAAAAACCGTGTTTGCCATTGTTGTACTATTTGTGAATGTTACAATGAATCTACTTAAAGCGCAACATCTATTTCAATTGTGTATTAACAGGGTAGGTGTCTTTTCATCACCACTTTTATCGGTGTATAAAAAAAGGTGAAAAAAACATTTCCTTTGTGTAAATTGTATGTTTAAGGTACATGATGGTAACAGCTATTGATGTGTATTTGTGTGATATTGTATATTTATGGATGTGTGTAATGGTATGAAAAATACACTGATTTTGTCAACACTGTAATCAAAAAACTGAATCCTACTGAAAAGTAAGGTTAAGTGTGTTGGTATTTAATTGTGAATATTTATTCACAGGTTTAGATGTTACTGAACAATTCATTTGTTTGTCTTTGTGTGTGTGTTCCACTGACACATGCTGGGTAGTTTATTCATTTTAGCACAGGCTATGGCCGAACCAAAAACGAAAAACAAAAACAAAAAAATCAATGAATTCATTCATTTGAAAATAAAATTTAAAAAATATAAAATGAATGATAATAGAATGTAATCTATTGTCTTTGATGTATGACATCATTATTAACTTGGATATGTGACATCACTATTGCCTTGAATCTATGACATCATCATTTCCTGTGTCTTTGATCCTTTGATGGAACCTTTGCATATATAGCCTGGTCATCACTGAACATACAGCAGAATAACTCAGCTACCTGTTTAATTCACACGGTGAACAAGAGAGAACACAATTGTACTCGTAATGGACACAAGTGGAACAAACAACGCTATGAAACGAAAGATCAAATTCATCCTGCGTTCTACGAAGAAGCAAGGTGAAGTCCCGATGAAAGCAGACAAGTCTCCAGAGCTTGTCAACGAAAGGGACAGGACTGTCGGACAACAGCCAGCTATGGAACCAGCAGAGAGGGAAAAAACCCCATCTACTGATGAAGCAGCCTGCGAGCCAGGCCAAAGACCTCAGCCAGTCAACCCCTGGAAGAGTGCAAGTCGGCCGGACGTGGTTGACCTGAATTCCTGCCTTGACATCAGTGAAACTGATTTTCCTCCACTCCAGAGAGGAATATTAAAACAAGACACAAAAGAGGGACAGGATAAGAAGAAACAGAGGACTCGACCAGAGAAAATGTCTTCAACTCGTCAAGTCCACTGTGTCTTTGGATTGACTCTGACACAACAGCAGGCAGTAAAAAAAGGAACACAGCCTGCACTGAAGATGGAAGCAGAAGCGGCTTTGTCAACTGCTGTGTCAAGTGAAACACAGTCTGTAGAGGAAAACCAGGACCAGGCTGCATTCAAAAACAAAGCACAGTCTGCACTTAAGATGGAGTCAGAGAAAGCTGTGTCTCTGATTCCATCTTCAGAACCCCTGGAGGCAGAGGCAGCTGTCTCAACTGCTGTGTCGAGCGAAACACAGTCTGTAGAGACAAACCAGGACCAGGCTGCTACAAAAATGGAAGACCAATCTGCAGTGGAAACCAAGACCGAGGCTGCAAAGACTAGATTGGTATTTAAAGCCAAGCCAGTGCAAAAGGCATGCCCTCCAGCCGTCTATACCTACAAAAGTCCAGGCTGCTATACCGACAAAGGTCCAGGCAGGAATGACTATCCGTGTCCAGCCTACACTAAATACCAAAGAGCAGCCTGCATATAATACCAGGTCCAGTCGGCAATAACTACAGCTGTCCAGCCTGCAAGGAACACCAGACCGCAGCGTGCCTTGGCAGTTCAGCAACCGCAAGAGTTTCCAGCTGGAAATACCAGTGTTGGCTCTAAGGTCTGCATGGACATGACCAAACCAGGGCTCCTTCAGATATCTGAGCTAGAACTACATCGGCTCATGGGTGAGAAGGAGGAGAGGATTTCCACGCTGGTAAAAGAAAGGCTTGCCTTGATCAGTGAGGTAGGGCAGCTGAAAGATGAAATAGCTGAGGCAAACGAGGAGAAGGCTTTCCTTGTTGCTGAGCTCTCCACACAGGCAAAGATGGAATGGGATGCTGCCCTAAAAATGCGACAACTAGAGGAAGCTCTCAAGGCTGAAACGGAGAAGAAGAAGGAGGCCGAGAAATGCCTAGCCAGGCAGGTGGAGGAAACCTCCCAAGTCAAGATTGCACTGGCCCAGGCCAAAAACGACCTGGAAAAGTCACAGTGCCGGTGGGAGGAGGACAGGTCCCGTCTCCTGGCTCCAAAAATGCGGGCAACCTCCAGCTTTGCGGCACAGTTGATCCAGGTGCAGGAAAACCTGGACAAGGAAAGGCTCCAGTGGTGTAGGGAAAAGTCCAGTCTCCTGGAGTCTCTAAGGATCACCAAGCTGGCTCTGGACAAGAAGGAAGAAGAGAGAGCAAACTCTAGGGATGGGCTGATGGGGAGATTAATCAATCTGGAAGAGCAGTTGAAGGAGGTTCAGAGAAAACCAAAAGGGAAATCTGTATGGAAATGGTTCCACCAGCTCTTTAGAAGACCTGGGGGGACCCACCCAACCTCCCTCTGACCTCTCAATTTGGTATCACCCCTAACCACAGACCCTACCCCTAGCTCCTACATTCCCTTTACTCCTGCTCACCCCCCCACCCCCCCGCTCCGCTCTCTCTGTTTTTTTTTTCTCTCAACCCAACGGTCGAGGCAGATGGCCGCCCACCATGAGCCAGGTTCTGTTCAAGGTTTCTACCTTTTAAAAAGGAGTTTTCCTTGCCGCTGTCGCCAAGTGCTTGCTCATGGGGGAATGTTGGGTAAAAAAAAACCTGACTTCACTTCACTAACCCTACCCCTCCTCCTAACCCATAACCCTGAATAAAGTAAAAAATAAATACATGAAAATAATATAATGGTCTTAATGCTTATACTGTAACAAAGTTCTTAGTTTCACAATGTCAAACATAATAGTCAAATGTTACACACAGCATGATCGTTGATAATAAAAAAAAAAAAAAAAAAACACATATTGAAGCTGTTCTGTTGCAGTTGCTTTTACATCATTTTTCCGCTTTGCACTGTTGGTGTGGTTGTGCGGGTTATATACATTAAAAATGTTTATTTTTTACCGAATCAATAATGTCTATTTTTCACAATTTGAAGTCAGACCATGGATTTGGAATTATGAACAGTGGGGTCCAAGAGTTGATTGTGATGAATACTTAACGATAGGTAGTTAAAATAGGAAAAAAGATGTCATAATTATAATGGGGTAAAAGTCACATTGAAAAATGAACGGAGGAATTTTCTTTTCTTTCTTTCCTTTCTTTCTTTAATCTTTTTGTGGCAAAAATAAGCTTGAGTAGAGATCCCATATGTTTCTTCCGCCAGCAGGGGTGGAAGTAACAAGTTACATTTAGCCCGGGTAAAAAAGTAGGTCTTTTGTGTACTTGTACTTTTTTGAGAGTTTTTTTTACAAAACAGTAACTTTACTCTTACTCAAGTATTTTTTATCTCAAGTATTCCACTTCGCCACATCAAAGTCACAATCTCTACAAAGTAAAAAGAAGTCACATGATGAAGTCATGATAAACAGTGTGAAAAGGCAACAAACGAACGGAGCCAAATCAGCAGTTGCAGCAGAGAAGAAGCTGCTGGTGTCGCTGGAGGGCAGAGCTCCATGTCTAGAGAGGAGACGCTCTCAGCTGCTCTCAGCCCACAGTCTAGATACGTGTTCTCAATGTTTACAGCATCGGACTGTCAAATGCACAAGATCCAGAAGTGTGCTACAGTTTAAACCACCACTTTCATTTGTCTTTTGATGTGAACTAAACAAATGTCAAGAAGATGGGTCACCATTTGCTTCCAGGTGAGCTTTCTTGTTTTGGGCTTTTATGACATTTTCACTGACTATGTTACCATGTACAACCATGACATGATTTTGAGTCTTTTGAATACTTTTCTCTTGGATTCATCCTCGTGCACAGAGTATGAATGACATATACCCTTAATGTACACTCCTGCTTCTTAAGCACTTTTAGTCAAGTGTTCTATGTAAATAACTGGTGCTGAGGTTGAGGAACACACTGTTCTGTTCTTTTACAAAATCGCAAAAATAAGTTTCACATTCATTTGACATGCTAATATCAGATTTACACTGTATCAAAGCAGGTGCTATTGAAATTGGAGTTGTTTTGAATTCAGTGCTACCAAGCATTTGATACAACTGCTTGTAGTTTTTCAGATGCAGCCATTTCGTTATCATAATATATTTAGTTGTTAGTCACATGGGGTTACTCATTTATCATTCTTCACAAAAACACTAGTAGAAATACAGATTCCTATGATCACATATTCAAAACAATGTATGCACTTAATGACCAGATAGTCTCAAATAAGAATTAATTATTAAAAAGACATTCCAATGCGCTTTTAGGGAGAACTGATGAGAATGTAGCTCCATGACCATGAGTTTCAATGCGTTTCTATGGGTATGACTGAATTTTGATTGAGCAATGACCTCTGTTCCTTTTTGAAGTGTCTTAACCACTAACAAACACACACACACAGAGGGAGAATAAAGCTCAAAACCGGACGCTTGTTTTCCAAAATTCCTTGGTCTCTGAAATGCAGTTGAAGGTGTATTTTTATTCACATATGTGGTTTGTTGCAGTTGGCTACTGTCAGTCTTGCTGGCAGGCACAGGGGAAGAGATTCTGTAAGTGAGATATTGCTCACTCTTGGAAAATATTCACAGTTCAGGTGATTGAATTGATACAATTAGTCTACACTGAGAGGGCAGAGACTTTTATTGAGCTTTACAATGACTACGCCATTATAAGAGAGAAGGTGTATCTAAGGCCATGAACAAAGGCAAGAGAGGCTTCAACCCCCAGATAAGGAACTATCACCAAGCAAAGAATTGTTGAGCAACGTTATGGAGGATATATTTTGAAATGCAGTTGAATATGAGCAACCTTTAGTACAGATTTCAAGATATTTATATAATAAAATAATAGTAGCTAGTTAGGTGTGTGTGTGTGTGTGTGTGAGAGAGAGAGAGAAAGGGAGGGGGTGACAAAGTGTCAGAGATATTAAGTTGTGGTGAAAATGTAAAACAAATAATTTTATTCATAATGAAAATCCTACAGGAACAGTATATGAAATGTCCCTATGGTCTGCACAATGACAATACTGGACCAAGAAAAGGCAACAGATGATCATTTCTCTTTTTGAATCTATTTTGTCAGAATCCACACTATGTTTTTATCAATCTCTATGAAGATCTGAAATTCCTGACCTACTGTTCTAGAGGTGTTTTCTTGGGAAATCAAAAAACCTGCAACCCCTTGTGACTAACGACATAAAAAACGGTATTAAAAAAAAACTTCTGTAGCCTAATACTCTGAGTAATTTGAAACATTTCAATGGATTTGTCCTCAGCTATTACTTTAAATGCTGTAGGTCAAGGTCAAGGTAAACTTTATTATCCCAGATAGGGAAATTTGGGTGAAACGAGGACAAACGAGGACAAAGCGCACCAGACCGTGTCGCTGCAGTGAGCATGCACCCCCGTTCATGCAACAGTGAACCTTTAGTTCAGAAAAAAAATTGCTGTAAAGGAAATTATAAACTTCCACTGTGGATATTAAAGCTGTTCATATCTTCCAGCTCCATAATTAAGCTGTTGATATGCCCATAAATAATCAATTCTAATGTTGTGAACAAAATCCACAAACATTATTATATAAAGCATGTGGGATACTCCCAGATCTAATAAATCTGGGGTTTGAACTAAATTACATAGAATATTTACTGAGTAATACTACCGGAGTAATGTTACCTGAATTACAGAATAGGTGGCCAATTATTTTCATATTATTTCAGACGTATTGAACAGGAGACATCTCCGGTTTGCTTTGCTTCAGGAATGTAGCCTTCAATTTATGGTTTGTATTTGTTAAGAAAGAGGGCAAGGGAAGAAGGGGGATGAATGCATTAATTTTGTTTGTGAGTCCAGTGGGTCCATAGTGTGAAGAAGGGCTAACAATTTAATGTTAATCAGTTATTTTTCTTCATGTTGTCTTATTTGAGGGCAGTAACAGTGAAATATTAATCAAAGATGGGTCCTATCATGGTCGGATGAACTCCATTTCACTCCGTGGAGGTTTTGCTTGTTTAATCCTGTTTACTTTTTGTCCTTTTGACTCATGAGCTGTTCATAGAACTCTCCAATGTGCTAAAAGCTGGTCTGCATTTTGGAGAAAGATTCTTTGTCTCTGTTTTCTGTCCATGTGATGGTTTAATTGTGGGAAGGCAGGAAGGGAAACTTATTTGGGTCCATAAACTGTGAAGGTCCTTATTATGAACTCTTTAATAGTTTACTGACTGAGGCCAGCCCATGTCTGCTACACATGTGTTTCGTACACCAAGAAAATGGTACAGGCCTGAAAGCTTGACCCCTACAGTGAGGGGATTCACTGACTTTGTTATGCTGTGGATGGCATTTTTCTGGCATGGTTTGGGTCCAGTTGTCCCCTTAGAGGGAAGGGTCATTGCAAATCACCTTTATCCTGTGATGAAACATTTCTATCCTGATGGAAGTGGTCTCTTCCAGGATGACAATGTTCCCATCCATAGGGCACAAGGAGTCGACACGGTTCTCGTTGATGCGAGAGGACAAAAGAGATAACTCCACACAGTGTGTAATGCCATTCAATTCTGAAGGATTCCTTCCTGGTAAATTGTTTTTAAGCTTTGACTACATCATACTTACTACATGCCCAAATATGGTTACTCTTCATGGAACCGCATCAAATCCATACATGTGCAAAGATTCTATTGGGTAAGTAAATCTAAAAATGTAATCACATTTTATGTAAATCACGTTGTATGTCCCAATACCTCTGTCTTACTTAGAGAAGATTTGTATAACTAATTGACCATGAGACACTGGCTGTTTGTTATGCCTATAAGCATCTCCATCAGAGGTTTAGCTTACCTTACCTTCTATTAGATGCAAAGGGTCTGTGCCACATCCTTTGTTGCTATGGCAACTGCCAATGGGGATTGAAATGATGTGTCTTCACAGCTTTGCTAGAGACAAACCATGAAGTATTACCTTGTCAGCCTACTTCTAAATGACCTGTGGGTTTTAACGACTAATACTACTTAAAGACCTAATAATAATAAAAGACACATACCCAATATCTATAAAAGGAAAACACAATAACAGACTAACTAAACAAACATTAAGCAAACTCCAGCAACAATGAAAGTGATTAATGAAAAATCAAGTTGATACTGAAAGGTATGTATGGTTTGATATGAAAGTGGCTAGCAGAAGTAATAAGGAAAGTGTAAAGTTTGGATAAAGCGAATTTTAATTCCAGCACCGGACTAGCATTAGCAGGGAAGGCTGTTGCCGACATGTACATGGATTATGGCAGTTGGGTCGGCGTGGAGATGCTACGTGGAGTCAGGCTGCTAGAGGAGTTAGAGGAGAGGACAGATCTGTTGGCATCGTTCAGGGATCAAGCAGACAGAGTGGAAAGCTTGGAAAGGTCAACAAATGAACTTCCAGATGCATTCAGGTGAGGCTGTTTTAAAGGTAGTTCTTTGTTTAGGCAAGTTAGCAAATGGAAAGACATTTGACCAGAAAAGGACATCTTTTCACCTGGGGGGGATTGTCACCCATAATTGATTTATATACCAATCCTTGGACAGACACTTTCATAGACTCACACATTCTTTCCTGTTATTTTTATGGCAACTTTTAAAGAAAATTAATTGTACATTAATTCATCCTGCTGATAAATTAACCTTATTAACTGGTCCATCAGTGGTTTTAGACGAGAATGCCTGGAAAATGGTTCCAAAACTTTGAATGTAGCATCAAACAAACATATATTCAACATAATATGAAGCATATTATTCATCTTGTTTTGTTTTGTAAGGAAAGAACACATGATGACTTTTATACCCTGCCTAGGGAAAACCTGAGCATAGCATAAAAATGACTCCCCCCTTTCTCACTTCCAAGGATGACCAGTGCCACAGGAGATTGCTGTCTAAAAAGAACAGATTTATTTATCACAAACGGTTACAATAGGCATCAGGGTGAGCACGGCAGCAATAACAAACAAAACCAGCTAAAACAGGTCCCACTAACCTACCTTATCAACAAAAGAAAACAAAATAAAATAGAAAGCATCTTACTTACTTCCCTAACATAAACAGGAAAAAAATTTGTCAACAAGAAAAAGGCTTCTCACCCATATGTCTACCAGGACTGCATTTAGAAAATGTTTACACTATTTACTACAGATCTCTCTGATCAGTCAATCAAGCTAACACTAAATCCGTGATCACCTGGCAGAACAGGACAACCTGGTCTGGTTGGGAGTCAGGAAAAAAAACAAAATGAATCGCATCACTGGGTACCATTTTAAAGTAAGTGCCATCAGTCTCAGTCCAATTAGCAGCCGCCACTTACAACTCAGCATAGTGGGAGAAAATACAGAACAGGGGAATGGCACCACCTTAAGTCAGGGAGGGAGGACAGCGTAAACACAAACAGCCTCAAATACAAATAATGACTCAGGGTCATAACAATGACATGAGACAAAACACAGCTGTTATCTTCGTCCTACTGCAGAGTGCAGTGAGATGCCTCAGCATCTTAGTACTGTAATAAGTCCTTCCCCTGTTACAATGATTGCTTTCCTCTCTGCTTGTACACCTGTTTAAAGGGACTGCACTAAACCTCCTTTAATGGACAGTTGATGAGCGAATGAACGTAATGATTATGGCCACTTATCTTGCCCCTTTTTGCCCAGTGACTGCCAATCTTAATGGAGATTTTATGGTCTGAAGCTGTTTAAGATGTGGGCTCATTATTTTACCACCACGTCTTAGACTGCGATGTATAATGTATCTTTAAGCTAGTGGTTGTAACTAGTGGTAGTTTCAGTAGTAGCAGGAGTTATGTACAGTAATATTTCAGTTCTTCCTCAGAATCATAATACCATTTAAGCATCACAAATTCCCACATAGAAGCTTGGTATAACAATTTGTGGTGGCAGAGAATCTGCTCTGTTATAGTGAAAGCTGTTCACTTTTGAATTGCGCTTTGCATTGTTCCCATGTGTAGAAAAATGTGAGTTAAGGTCTAAATCAAAGCATTAATTCTGATGACATTGATATTAAAATGTTTGAGGTAAATGCCCGTTTCATTTACCATCATATTGGCTGAATTTATTGGGCAGTCAGCTATAGTGATGAAAAACTCTCTGCTGCATCATGTTTCATCTGCTTACTTTCTTTCTCGGGATTTATGGCCTGCATGCAGTACACATTTGCATTGCCAGCCTCTGCAGTTGGCAGGAATGTGTATACTGTCACCTGCATTCTCGTGCTTGTGTGAGTGCTTGTACCAAACATTGCTTCAAAGTGTTTGACTGCACTGTGTGTTACCAGTGTATAGCACACTGGCAGAGGAGCATCAAAGAAGCTAGGAGTATGAAATCCACCCCCAACTTGAACACCCATATTAACATTAGGCATCCCATTAAAATTTCGATATAAATTGTGAAATGTCAAGGTGAAATATAAAGCATTAACAGCACTGAAGAGAGTAATACCTCACTCATACACAGCAGTTTATTCTATAGCTGTATGTATCACCTTGGGGCAGTGATCTGGTGTGACTAGGAGGAGCTTTGCTTATTACTGAGGTGAGATGCATAGCAAGGAGAAAGAAGTGAGGGGAGAGAGCTGAAGGGCTCCTTTACCCCTAGCAGTGGCCTTGATATGGTCTTCATATGCACTTATGGGATCCCTGCTGAACAGGAATATATTGTCTTTCTTGCAGCCCACCTCAGAGACTAGAATCTCAGTTTCACACCTTCACTCTGTCAAATCTGTGTTTTTGTTTTTTTCCAGAAGGGATCCAAAGACGGAGGATTATACTAGAAAATGTATATTAATTATTGCTGATTTACTAACAGTTCGTATCTAACATTTATGTGTACTGAATGTATAATATACATATTTTACATTTTTTAGTACAGTCTTTTATTGTCATATCCACGCAGTTTTACACAAGACCAAGGCCCTTTGGTCCATGGCCACCATTACTGATGAAATTCCAACCATATTCATATTTAATGATTTTGCTGTCTTGACAGCAGATGGAAAGATACAAGATCCACAAACCACAACCAAAACTTCTAAATTCTATTGACCATTTTCTGTATCTGTGCAGATTAATACATACAGTGTACTAGATATTCAAATAAGAAGTCTAGTCTAGTCTCAAAAGTCAGTAAAATACACAGAGTGCATTCAGACTCCTTAAATTTTTTTCACAGTTTGTTGTAGCCTCATGCTAAAATGGTTTAAATTTATTTTTCCCTCATCAACCCGCACTCAATACACCATAATGACAGAGCAAAAACATTTTTAGAAATTTTTGAGAATTTATTAAATAGGAAAACGGACTTGCCGTATTTTGGACCTGAGAGATTCAACATTTCCATTGGAATTTGATGAGTTGGACTGCTGACGGTTCTATTGAGTTTTGATAGGAAGGTCAATTTTAATTGCAGGTACTCCATAAACTCTATTTCCAATTCTGAAATTCTGGATTAGATGCTGACAATTAATGAGAGTACTCCTTTGAAGGTTATGGTGAAGATGTATAATTCCTTTGTCCTTCCAGATAGTTAAATTTAATTTTTTTTATTGATGGAGAAGTCTGGGTTGTTCCAAATTGGTGAGCGGAGGGATTGTGCAACTGTGGAGCTGGTGTTTTGACTTGGTTTCCACCAGACTGACATCGTCAAAGCTATGGTTATATTTTGAAAATCATAGTAATATTACTCAGTAGTTGGGTTGATAAATGTATGCCATTGCATAATGCCTGTTCAGTTTCTAACCAGAAAGAATCAAGTTTGGAGGGATTGAGCCATTTTGTAACATACTTGAGCTGATTAGCCAGGAGATATAATTCAAGTTATTAGTTTTATTCATGGAGTTTTGTTTTTCCAGTAAAATTTTGAGATACCTGAGTTGAGAGATTTAAACCAGGAAGTGTTGGGAAAAAAAGGGATCATTGAAAATAAATAACTGATTCTTGGTAGGATTGATATTTTAATTGTTGCTTTTCTTCCAGAAAGGGAAATTAGGTAGGTTGGTTGGGCGATTTAACCCTTTAGAGTCTAAGTCCTGTCTGCCACTTTTGTGGTAGATGGACACGAATTGACATTGTTATATATTTTACCTATCTAAAAAAAGGATGTCTCAAAGTGCTACATTTGCTTATACTCAGCACAAACTCAGCACCAATAATCTGTGAGCAGTACTAATCTATTTTTTGATTAAATCAACTGTTCACATGTAGTTTTCAAGTTTTGATATATTGTAATAAAAAACACCTAATAAACATTTCTGACTCTTGAGCTCTGAACCTTGTAAACACAGGTGTTGGCTACACATTGGTGATTAAATCATTCAGAAATTTCATGTGGTTCGGCTACTGAAGTGTTAGAACTTTGGAGTGACACTATTTTTTTTAAAGCCAGTGGCCTACACAGTGAATATTGATGATGTAGGTGTCAACAAACTGTTAATAGTACCCCTCCCCACTGTCAAAGGTGGTGGCCCATCAGTCTGGAATATCATTGTTGCCCCATGACCGTTTTCCTTTTGATTTTCACGGAACTGTTTGCTTATAGGGAAAATAATTTTGCACCTCTCAAGAATTTCCCAAGAAAACTTTATTAATTAAAATTTATTTATTTAAAATTATTGGTCTTGGTTGTTCTTTTTTTCTACAACGTTGAGACGGTGGACACGGTGGAATGAGATTTGGTTGATTTTGTCTGATGGGATCCTAAGTTGTGGGCATGAAGTCTTTCAGAATCTTGCGATTCTGAATCTTGCCATTGAGGTCTCGTGAAATCAGGAATCACCCTCAGAAACTAGAGACTAGCGTCACCTGAGCACAGCTCAGCTTTATCTAAAACTTCTCGACGGGTATGTATGCCTCGATCAAGAGGGTTGAGAGAAGGACAACCAGCCAGATCTAATAAAATCTTACAGCTACCAGTCAGAAATTTCTTATCTGGCTCATTTGGGCGGTAAAGGCAAGTTATTGCTTGTAGAACAGAATATATTTAGGCCTTTATATAGACAACTCTACCTTTCCCATCTCTCCCTGTGTTTTCAATATTTAGTGGCAATTTTCAGTAAATTAAAATAAGGACACCGTTAAATGTGATCTCAGTGACTTTGACTGTCACATAATTGTTGGTGTTAGACAGGACGGTTTGAGTATTTCTGAAACTGCTGATCTCCAACAGTCTCTAGAGTTTACTCAAAATGGTGTGAAAACCAAAAACATCCAGTGAGCAGCAGTTCTATGGATGGTAACGCCTTGTTGGTGAGAGATGTCAGAGTAGAATGGCCAGACTGGTTGAGAGGCTACTCAGATAACCACTCTTTACAACTGTTGTGAGAAGAGAAGCCTGATCTGATGAATCTGGAGTTCCGCTGAGCCAGCAGAAGGTTAAGGTCAGAATCTGACATTAACAGCCTGAATTGACAGACCCAACCTGCCTTGTGTCAACAGTCCAAGCTGGTGGTGGTGGTGTAATGGTGTGGGGAATGTTTTCTTGGCAAACATTGGGTCCCTAAATACCAATCAATCCTGGTTTTAATGCCACAGCCTATCTGAGTAGTGTTGCTGACCATGTGCTTCCCTCTAAGGACACAATTTACCATCTTCTAGTGGCTACTTCCAGAATGATAATGCACCATGTCACAAAGTAAAAGTTGTTTCAAACTGTTTTCATGAACATGACAGTGAGTTCAGTGGACTTCAGTGCCGTCCCCAGTCTCCAGATCTGAATCCAGTAGAACACCTTTGGGAAGTGGTACAAAAGGAGATTTGCATCATGGAAGTGCAGCTGATAAATCTACAGAATTGATGTGATGCAACGTGTCAACGTGGACCAGAATCTCAAAGGAATGTTTTCAACATCTTGTGGAATCCGTGTCACAAAGAACTGACGCTGTTTGAGAGCAAAGGGAAAGATCTGATCTGCTAGGACTCTCCTCAACAACTTAAAATGTGTGCTGGTTTATAAACAGATTTTGTGACGATGATTGAGATAATAAATTGTATTTTGATGATTTGGCAACATTGTTTTTGAAACTTTATTGTCAATAAAGCACCTTTATTTTTAACACCTTTTTAGCATTTAATCTTTCTGTATGTTTAACATTGTGCTGCTGCTGACTATATGTTATTTGACGGGATACAATTCAGATTTGTGCCCTGTAATAACTGTACTGTAAAAGTGGCCAGGAGGCTTATTCAGAAATGAGACCAACATATTAAATTGCCATCAGGTTAACAAAGGGGTGCACGTCTGAAAGATGATAATGATCTACCAGACACATCGATGACTTCAGTTGGTCTAGTTTTCTCATCACTTCAATGGTGACCAATGGTAAAAATGTAAGTGAAATCTATTCCTTTAAGATAAATATGCATGTGAACCTGAAATGAGTCTCGTGCAGCCACAGTGGGACTTCAAAATTTTGAGGGAATGGTGAAATTAATGGAGACAGGTCAATGAGAGACTAGGAATTAAATCTAGGCACAAATTAACAAGTGGATTTATTTCAATACATTGTACGCTAATGAAATTATTTTCCATATCTTTAAAATTTAATTTCCCACCAGTGTATTCTGGCTATAATATGCATTGGATCCTCAGATGGGGACTGTTAGGTTAAACATAAGCATAGAGATATTAATCTTAAAACTAATTAGCTAATCAATCATCCATTAGAGGGAAAAGGGGCAGAAGGCTTAACGACAGGGCATGACCCTGAATGGGCTGCGCCACAGGGTGTGCGTGTGTCTGTGTATATATGAGATTAGTTTATACCCATGGGAATGGCTAGTTGAAAGAAATATACTTACCACAATAAAATAAGCTTTAGCTAATTCAATGATGGCGGAGAATTCAGCCACCCCATGCAGGGAACTTTGGGATTAGAGCATTAATAAGGTTAAAGCCACATTGCCTATTGTGAATGTCTGTTTGTACATATACACTGTACAGTCCGTAAGTACAGTATTCGGACAGTTCCACATTTTTTGTTCTTCAGGCTCTCTGCTTCAGCACATGCAAGTTGAAATAAAATAAAAGATACTACATTAAAGTGCCAAGTCTCAGCTTTAATTGAGTAGGTTTTCATCAATATAGAAAGAACTGCGTGGGAGATATAACCCTTTAAACACAGTGGCCAAAGTTTAGGGGTTCAAAAGTAATTGGACAGATACATATGAAGTCAGACAAAATCATCATATTTAATATTTAGTGGAAAATCCTTTACAGTCAGTGACGGCCTGAAGTCTTTGACCCACAGCCATCAGCAGATGCTTTCTATCTTCCCTGGTGATGCTCTCTCAGAGTTCCACTGCCTTCAGCTCTTGCTTGTTGTGGGGTCTCTCCGCTTTGAGTCTGGTCTTCACCGAATGGAATGCTGCTCAGTCGGACTGAGATCAGGTGACTCGGCCACTCGAGAATTTTCAACCTCTTCACCCTGAAAAGCTCTGTGGTTGTTTTGGCTGTGTGTTTTGGATCAATGTCCTGCTGGATGATGGAATGTCTTCCAATGAATTTTGATGCATTTGACTGAATCTGCGTCCACAGAATGCTCCTGTGTACCTCTGCATTCATCCTGTTGCTTGCGTCAGCAGTGAAATCATCAATAAATGCCAGTGTGCCAGTTCCATTGCAGCAATACATGCCCGAGCTATAACAGAACCACCGCCATGTTTGACAGATGAGGTGATGGTTTTGGGTCTGGAACTGTTCCTTTTTTTTCTCCACACTTTCCTCTTTCCATCATTTTGACAGAGGTTGATTTTTGTTTCATCAGTCCATAGAACTTTAGTCCAGAACGCTACCAGTTTCTTTTGTGTGTTTTTGTGAACTGCAGCTTGGCCTTTTTGTTGTTGAGGTTTACCAGGGGTTGGCATCTTGTGGTGAATCCTCTGAGCTTCTGGTCATGAAGTCTTCTCCTTGTGGTTGACAAGGAAACATGTCCGCCTAAATCCCAGAGAGCGCTCTTGACTTGCTGTGCAGTCAGAAATTAGTTTTTCTTCATTCAAATGATTTCATACTCAAAAACACAGCTCCTCAGTCTACCAGCTCGTACGCCATTTTCTACGTTTCCTACTACCCAACTACCTTTGATGTCTCTCTGTTAGATTTCTGCTTTGTTTTTGTTTATTTTTTTAGCCTCATTATTATCTTCTTCACTTGTGTGGTGACCTCTTTACTGCTCATATTGACAAGTCCACCTCAATGTAAATGGAAGCTCCCAACTCAGTCAGCTCTGAGCCTCTTGAGCTTTTTTGTGTATGAACTAATGTTGAAACGAGATCTCCCCAAGATCCATTTAGTAGCCAAGTGTCCAATTACTTTTGAACCTCTAAACTTTGTTCAGTATGTGTTAAAAGGCTGTATTTCCAACAAAGTTCTTTCCATACTTCTGTAAACCCACTAAAATTGTGTTTGTGTAAAAGTTAAATCGAACCCATTGCTGGCATGTTATTTAACTGGCAAACAGAGGTGACTTTTGAAATTAATGTGCATAAGTAGCACTATACTATGCTGCAACACAGCCTTCTGGCAGTTTGTGTGTGTCTTTGTTAATTTGCTCAAATTAATTCCCATTTTCACTTTACCTCTGTAATAAACAATGATGATCCCCACTGCCATAGCCCATATTCCTTTCTGCCCTCCAACTTCACAGTAACACACACACACACACACTTAGACAGCATAGCTGGCAGAAACAAAATGTCCGGATTATCAGCAATAATAATAATAATTAATAACATATTAATCAATAAATAAAAATTGAGAGACTTGCTTTATTACGTGACCTTGTGGCTTGTCTTGGAGAGGTCCCCTGTGTCAAAAGCTAGCTTTATGACCTTTCTTATTTCTGAAAGGGCCCATGATTGGCCACCATGGAACAGTTGGCGTGGACTCCTGACCCCAGTTTATAAGTTAAGTAGCAACACAAGTGCTACAAAAACCACGATAAATCATGACCTCATAACACATAATTGCTACCATAGCAGGTAATATATCTTCGGATATGGTAAATCAGCTTCATGGCTGCTCTAACACTTTAAAGTACACATCACTATAAAACTGCAATTACTTTTTCTGATATCTGTTTTATGCAGAAATATTATGAACAAATGAACTATATAAAATATTCAATTAAATAATTTGTGGACATTGTTTTTTGATTCACTTTATCATATGCAGTGATTGCTGGGAAATATCGTTTCCAATGTCTAGCGTTTATTTCATCAAACTTTTTTTAGCAACCAAAGTGGATTTCAGAAAGGAAAGGAGGATAAGGCTGCCAAGCTTCTAAAATTAAAAGGTTTTTTTGAAAATAGCCCGCCCACATTGCACACTGCTACACCCAGTCCCAGTAGCATTAGCAAGGAGCAGGCAGTAGTAGCAGGTAATCGCCATCAGAATTCCCAATCTCCAAACTTGCAAAGATGCATACTGTGGATCACCTCTGAATTGTAGTTTAATAGAGTGCCAGTTGCCCTACCCTGCTATTGTTCACTGTCCCCATTAGAACAACTGATACATCCTTTTCAAAGTTAAAACTAATTAAAAAGGAGTTTGATTTAAGGACATTTTTAAGGACTGTGCAGCTCATTTTTTCCCCTGGTACCACCTGGCAGGTTAATCCAGCCCTGGACAGTGTGACACAATATATAAATATTTAGGGGAACATACTTTTTAAGTAGACTAGGTGTATCGAACGTGATATTCATCCAGTCTCATTGCAGTCATTGCTGTCCTACAAGCATTACCTAGACTTTCCAAGTTTTGTTGATGATTAATTTCACATTTAGGTTTGCGCCACAATTTGGAAACACAGCTTTGAACTGTCATACTATTTACTTATAAATCTTCGCAACACAGACACTGTGTTTTGCCAGGAGCTGAGATTATAATTTAACTATAATCAGATTTATTTTAGCAATCCGCCTCACACTTATCTGATTCTCCATCTGTTTTGACATTGTTTTGAGGCAGTTTGATCATATTTAAATGATTTGGTCTCAATATTTGCTTCTAGTCAGTCACTGCTCTGCTGTTGTTACATCACAGCAGATTATGAGTGTGTGTGTGTGTGTGTGTGTGCGTGCAGCATTCATCTTAAACGGCTCTCTGAAATGAAGTGTCAGTGCTTATCCAGCAAAATGGCCCACATATTTCTTTCTTTTATTTTCTAAGGGGCTGGATCACTCACAGCTGTGACGAATGGTGATGAATGGTGTATGTGTATGTATGTATGCATGAGAAAGAGACAGAGAAGAAGACACAGAGAGAAATGCTGTCATATCATTTCACAGCAAAGATGTGTGTATACTGTATGTGTGTGTAGTGAGAGAAAACACAGACATTTGTCAGCCAAAAATATGTGTTATGCTGCTCGTGTATGTGCATGCTTGTCTGTGTGTTGTCCGTGTCTCTGTGTGGGATTATTTGTGCTTGTACTTAAACACAGGACTTCGCCACACGACAAGTTTCTCTGTTTCTTTTACCTGCTGTTGACGAGTTCCAGATGCATTTTAATTTTTTTTTGTAAATAATGGAACAGATACACTTCACTTTGAATCAATGCAGCTGTCAACACTGGAGTGGAACCGTGACCCGAAGCATCTTTTTAAGCTACAAGTCTATATTCTTCCGACTTGCACACATAACTGATTATGTATTGGGCTGTGAGCTCTGTCAAAGCTCATCAAATGGCTCTGTGTGACAGTAGTGCTATGGATGAATGAATGCAGTGTAAAAAGTGACAGCAGCTGTTGTTGCTATGCTGCTTTGACTTAACCTTGATAATTCTCCCCACAAAGTTTATCTTTTTACTTTGAGTAATGATAAAGCTCCACAATTCAGTTCCTCCGCACGCTCATATTCCCATCACATTGAGTTCATTAAGAGGTTTCACTAACATGCTTTTTTGCATTTTATAGAGGTGGAAATCAGAAATCACTTTGCTGATTCACATCATTTTGCTCAGTTCAGTTCAAAAATTCATAGGCACTGACTATGCAGTTTGTTTACTCATGAGCCAGTCGGTCACGTCACAGTTCAAATGCACTTCAGTACATACATCAGTCAGTGAACATACCAGCGTTCAAAGAAATTTCAGTGTGTATGTCAGTACGTGAATGCATCACAGCTCAAGGGCACTTCAGTAAGTACAACTGTAGGGGAAATCATCACCATTCATTTGGCCCCGACGTTTAGCTCCGATTCAGATTGTCCCCAGTTCATTAGGAGGTTCAGTGTAATATGCAGTCCACGCAGGCACTTTACATAAGGTTAATAGCTCAACAGCATATTATTTAAGACAGAGTTATTGCATGTGGTTGTAGACTTTTAATGAAGAAGTAACATACTGTGTGTCACAGCTGTACTGAAAACGGCGACTTCGGTCACCAGTGAGCAGCGCCACCGCTAAAAGTTACAGATTTTGTCAGTGCCAATGGTGATTTCATGTAGTCGGTTCACTTTGAAGATTCATCGTTAAAGATTTGTTGGTACATGTACCGACCACCTCTAGCATTTTAATACCTCCAACAACATGATCTCTCTCCCTATGGCAACATTTAAGTCCCCTTATTTAGCACTTATAAGCACCATATCAGATAAAAAAATCAAGTTTACAACACACTATAATGTAGTGTTAAGTAGATATAATGCCGATATAATATACCTCTTAACAAATGCAACTCCTGTGGGCACCAATAAGTGGAGGTCCACAAGATAACCCATAACAATACTGTACATTGATAATCACTTAAAATATCTGCAAACAACGTATTATAAATGCTCAAAGTAAAGTGTTACCAACTAAATCAGTCCATCTCTCACTAGCTACCTCTCAAACCCAGGTGAATGTGTCGACATGTTTCCAGGCCTCAAGCCTGTGCACAGATTCCTCTGGCACCTGCAATATTTATCACACACTTTTCTCCATCTCAATATGTGATGTTTCCTTAATGCCCCAAGATGGTGTGAGGTGTCAGAAGTTGCCAGGTAAAAGTTAACATGCTAAGTGCTTGTGAATAATTGAGAACGGTGGGCTGATATTAAAAGTCTTGCACCTTCCTTTTTTTTTCTTTTGTTCATCCTGCTTTTATCCAGGTGCTATTTAGAGAACCACATTGCTTTTATAGATTAAACAAAACCTAGAATTCTTCTTTTTTATATAAATGAATATCAGCAACGCGCTGTATTACAAATGCATGTATAAATTAATATGCACACAGAATCATTAGTTGTACAGAAATGTACATTCACATGCAATAAATCATTTAGTGATATAATGAGGCTTTTGACAAACTAAGAGGTATTGCCATGGTAATAGCAGTTGAATTTTTAAAAGGTAGCAAACAGCCTTACCCTCACACAGGATTTTTCCACCTATGGTATTGAATCCAAAATGCTTCTAGTAGGAGTGGAGTGGGAATACAAATCTCCAAAACCCACCTGGAGATATGCTACTACTCATACAGACCGCATCACACTATACAAGAATAACATAGTAAAGAAAGATTTGATGTCTTAAAATTACTAAGATACTTTGTAGAGTAATAAATACATAGACTAGGAATACTTGTACAGCTTTATATAATGATAATACATTTATATATTCAAAAAGGGTCCAATCAAGTTCTGTGGTGCTTCCATAACTAGCTGGTGACGTTCTGATATGGACAAAATGTTAGAGACACCTTCTCATGTAGTACAGTCAAGTACAACACTACCACATTCTCAAAACCTGCCATATAACAGTCAACACACAAAGAAATGAGGCATCTATTGGCTTTGCCTCATGTCTCAGCAACGTCTTTGTGTTTTGTTGTTCATGTAAAATGAGTCAGAAACACTCCACTACTTGCTGTGTCAGGGTTAAACTATGTGAAAGAACCAAAACAATGATCTGAAGGAAGCTGAGGGGGAACTGCAGAGGCAGGTGGTAAATATCTGTGGGTAACCACTATGCTTGACCCCTTTCACATTCTAACTTTCCATTGTGAATATAAAAATATTGATTAGAGGTGTTTTAAGGAGGATAACCTCTATAGCTTAGCTTACCGATAGGTCAATAGAGCAGGCAATAGATCAGAGTGACGGCCTATCTTAAAAATACCGCCCACTGTACAAGCCATGTCACGTTGCACTTAAACGCTGTAAAATTTCTATACTGACAGATCTTTAAAAACAGAATGTATCCTCAGACAGAATTCCTCTCCTGCCTTGCTTTTTGCCCTGACAAAAGTAAATTTCACCCAGCCCATTCTGGACTGGATACACGACCCAGTGGTTGTATGGAACTCATTCCATACTCTGGGCTTCTCACAGTATGGAACGTATGTGCAGGGGCTACAAATTAGTTGAAACAAATGGCTGATTTATTCAATAAAAATTAGTGTTTGAGGAGAAAGAAATCCTCACATAATTCAGATAACTTTTAGAAGGTAAGATCCCTCCTGTGGATCCCTCCTTTCACCCCTTCTTATGTAAAGAAGAATAAAATTTTCAGACATTTTTCAAGTTGCTTTGATATTAAAGCCATGTCCCTGCTGGTTCTGTGAATCTGCTCTATCCACCTTTCTCTGCTCTTCCCTCCCTCAAATCTAATCACATTTCGTCTAACAAAGTTTTGTCCTTGACTAGTACTTCAATCAGAGTGCACTAACATTATTAACCTTCCCTGTGCCCCTATTAACCATTTCCTTTAAATCCATGTCTCCTAAAAACATGGTTCAGAGGGAGGGTCAGAGGTCTACAACCTCCTCTGGATTCCAGCATGATAAGGCTAATTATAGTTCTGATGACTGTGGAGAGAAGGAGACAGAATGAGATCAGTTTGAAACACCAGCCTCAAAAACGGTAAATTTTCACCTTTTTAAGAAAACAAATCATCGTCATCATCATTGCGAACTGTTCAGAAAAATGAAAGTTAAATGGCAGTACAGATTGGAAAAGAATGCTTTCATAACAGTAGATTGAAAGAAGAACTGAAACAATTATTTTATTAAGCAATATGTAGATTGTAACAAAATTAATTGACAGCAATTTTGATAATTAACTGTGTCATCTGTGTCATCAAACAAAATAACAAACATGTAATGGTTCTAGCCTCTCTAATGTGACGATTTGCTGTTTTTCTGTTTTATATTATAATTCACTGAATGAATGTGGTACTAGGTGGCTTGACAACACAAGCATCACTTTGTGCTTTTATAGACAGAATGATTCATCTTTTACTTGAAAAATATAGATTAATCAGTAACAAGACCAATCATTAGTTTCAGCCATAATTTAAAGGCACTAGTATGTTGTGAGTATACCAATACATAATTCATCCTTTCCTTATGTATGGTTGGCTTCAGTGCTGTGAAATTAGCTGATGATCAATGTGTTGACATCATCTGTCTCAGGACCAAACACCTGCAACCTGTCTATTGGTTTAACACTGAATGAATTTTGACTACATTTTTATTGAAATTCATTAGTATGTTTTCCAGTCAGTCTTTTATTGCCTGCAAAAGCAAAAACATAAGTTGCATGTTACATGTAAAATTTTGATGGGAGTATTTTTGCCAGTTAGTAAGTCTTGCCTATAAAGACTTTGATGCAGGACATTGATTGGTAACTATCACTTGTACTGGCAAATATACAGGTTTCTGGCTGTGGATGATTGGAAATTGGATGTAACGTGGTCCCACTGAAGCACGTGGTAAGTGTTTTAATTGCTTTTTGGGTTCAGTTACTGGAGACTGTGTTTGTGATAGAGAGCAGCACTGCCACTGACCACAAGGTCTTAAGTTAAATATGCCATGGGATCCAGAAACCAATCAGTCAACAAGACGGTAACAAGAACAACAAGACCAAGGATTTTAAAAAAATCCTGAATTATGTTCTGAGGGAAAAATGCTTCCTTTGTATTCAGACTGTGCTGTGGTCTTAGCCCTGCTTTCTGCCTGTGTTTGTCTAATAAATGTCACCATGACAGTGAACAAAGCCCCACTGATCAATGCATTTTGAAAAATGCCCTTCCATCTCTCAGGTAGTATCTCAATGACTTGGGATTTTCCTCCACTTTCACAGATAGCTGGTGTTTGTGAGTGTGTGTCTTGTATCTTTGTGTGCAGGCTGTGGCTGTGAATGAAGACGTAGGCTCAGAGAGCAGATATACCACTCTGCACTCCTGTCTTGTTTGGCTGGACGAGTATAGCTGGGGACACAAAAGACTTGTAATGCTCCACGTCGGATGTCATAAGCCACAACACAAAAGCTGTTCAGAGGCAGAGAGGTGGAGGTAGAGGGGAGGCTCGGAGTGAATTTTAAGCAGCATTTGACTGTGAAACCCAAACGACCTGCCCTTGGTTTGACCTGTTCGATGGAACAATGTGCCTGCAACACTTAATTTCTGCATGGGATCATTAGGACAACACTGAGCAGAGTCCCAGTGCAGATCACTGTAATGAGCTGGCCCATCAAATCTGTGCTCACTGTCCTCCTGTGCATTTGGTGCTAACGAAAGCCACGGTAGTAAAAAGTTTGTCTTTGCAAGGTAGATCAGCTGAAGCTGATTCAAAGAAGGGAGATCAGGAAAAGGGCATAGAGCTCTTGTGAGCCTTGGGAGCACTTGTAGTCTATCGTAGTTCAGAAGTCCTAAAGTGTTTTGTGGCCGGTTCCATCTGTATGAAAGGCTCCACAGGGAAGATACAGGGCTGACCATTTGGAGTATGGGAAATGTTGGAAACACCAAATAGTGTCTTTCTGCTGTGTTAGGTTAATTAACATGCTATTTAGGCTTGGTTTTACTTGTGCTGTAATAGTTTTTGTATGGCTAGATTTTCTCCCAGCATTGAATTGAGCAAGAGGTAGACAGATTACTCATCTGTCACAGGCTGAAAGGTCATGTTTGTAATTAAATTTTGACGGTATTCATGAAATGTTTTCTAAAATGGAATTGCTGCTGGTTTGCAGGGAGTGTATCTCCATAAATTCTATATATGGGCACAAGTACCAACCTTAAATACTGTCACTGTTTTTCTTCATGAGTTGTTTCTGACTTTTATAAGTTTTAAGTGTGCCAGTATATGAAAGTATTGTTATCCGGGGACTCAGGGGTTGGTTGCCCTACTAACAGCAGAATGGCAATATCAGTCAGGTTCATTGGTTGGTCTACGTGTCGATCCAGCAGTTCACATTGTGGTTAAATTTAACATTTTAAAGACAGCGATAACAATTCCTGTGCATTTATGGTATCCAGAGTAAACTGTGAAGTTTTGTCTATTACAACATCCTACCAAACTTTTCAATTTTAAATTAAACCAAATATTTTAATGCTTCAAAGAGGCTCTTGGTCTCAGGTTAGATAAGAAACTCTTTGAAATAATTAATGCTGGAGTTGCCATGAACTCTGCTAACTCTGATAAGTTTTAACTTTAATGATTCTTGTGATTCCGTACACATTTGAACTTAAAGAAAACAACTTGCAGATTTATAGTGCCCCGAAGAAACCTCTTAAATTTGATGATTCTACAATGTGCTCTCTAGAGCCATCATGAGGTCAAACCCTTGTAGCGACAAAATCATAAGTCTAACACTTTAATATTGTGGTATGTAATGAATATTGCAGTTGTTTTGGGCTGACAGTGGGGCTTCATCCCTTCAGACTTTTTAGAAAGATATCCTACTTAAATTTCATATTTCAACCTGCTGTGTCAGAGTGTTGATTATCCTATTCTGTCCAAACAGTCTGTCAGTGATTTTGGAAATGCTCCATACAATCACTGATCGGGCCACTGATGAGGGATGTTAGAAGATTACAGCATTTTGCTACGTGAAATGTGAAAATGTTCAAGCAAGTGAAGGATGAGTCTGTTGCTCCCAATCCCCTTGAATGTAAATGCCATATAATATATGTTCCCTTCTGTGTGTGTGTGTGTGTGTGTGTGTGTGTGTGTGTGTGTGTGTGTGTGTGTGTGAGTGTGTGTGTGTGTGTGTGTGTGTGTGTGTTTGTGTGTGTGCGTATGTCATTAGGGACCTGTGGTAGGTCACAATGCATGAATGAATGATAATCAGAGTGCTAATGCATCATGTTGCCCTTTAACAGAGTAAAGTCCCATCTCAGCGTTCCCAGTGTCACCACATGACAGCAGGCTGCACACTGATCGACAAGCAGATCAACATACTCAATGTGGTACTTGTCATGTACTTAGAAATGTAAATTATGGATCAGTGCCATGGCAGAGAGCTTGACTGACCACATCTCTACAACACTTTGAACTATGCAAAGCCTGAACTCTAAACATTTTACAGAATCACAGAGCAAGTATAGAGAACAAAATTCATCCAGCATATTTCATACAAATCACATTTTTAAAATCTTACCTAAAACCTAAATCACAATCATATACAACAAAATTAATATGCAACAAATTTACAGCGGCTAATACAATTACCCAAACTAAATTTCACCATGGATTTGCTCACAAGGGTGAAGTAAATCTCTGTAATTTTTTGCATTGAGTTCAACTTTGGTCAACTTTTGAGTTAAATTTTGATAGTAGCTAATAATTTGTTTCAGCTTTCACTTTTATTTAACCTCCTCTGTTGGAGTAAAAACCATACCAGAGTAGAGCAATGATTGGCAGACAGTTAGGGGATAGGAGATGAGGTTAACTGTGTGAACCAATTGGCCAGTTAGCAACTGAGCTAAGCAAGCTCATTAGATTGGAGAGCTTTATTTTCCCTTGTCATTAGGTTTTTATGGAACGAAATGTCGTACAATGGTAAATAAAATGCGTCAGGGTAGTAAATAGAACAATACAGAGAAAATAGAGAGGAGCTTCTGGAGCTACTGTGATTGTCTAGCACTAACCTGGCCAGTTAGTGTGTTAGCAGTTAGGTCGCTAGGTACAGTAGTTCACCAGCTAGCCCTTGCAAGAATAGCCACAACTTTACCAAGCTTCAACAACCAATTATTTCAAAAAGACGTGCGTATTCCTTTCCCTGTACTACTTTGTGTTGGGAGAAGTCTTTAAGAGATTACCAAAACTGTTACGGCTAATCCTGAGGGGATATGAACATACAAAAATTCACAAAATAAGTCACTATTGCAATTTAGATTCCTATCAATGTAATTAATAGCATATGCTAACTAATTCACATACAAAAGCCTCTCTGCAGCCTCTCTAAATCGGACACCTGGGTATTTTAGTGTGGATTTTAAGAATTTATTTACTCATTCATTTTTTAGACATCTCCCACAGCAAGATACAAAGACTTATTTCCCCCTCTTTCCCCACTTTTTATGTATAAGTTAATACAACAAAATTAACCCCACATAATCCTTCTCCTCGTAAGAAATGGGGAATTGCAACATAAGAAACAAATAAATGGAACAATTCCCAAGTAATCCTGCCAATGTAAGAAAAAACTTGTTAAATTGTTGGTGTTGGTAGTGTTTGATTTGTGTTGCTCATTTTATTCTGTTCTGACTCAATTAGGATAGAGAAAATAGATTTTACAGAACGTACTGTATGTGTCAGATACACTTATAACCTCCTGGACATTCAAAATCCAGGCCAGAGAGGTGTTATCTCAGCATAATGTGGATATGGAGAAACCCTTAGACCACTTTGCGGGGAATCACTACACACACAGACATACATACAGTGTACTGTACTCTCTTTATCACACACACACACACTTCGACCCACCACTTGAGAGGATTTCTAAATCACCAAGCTGGTAAATTGAATTCCATACCGTCACTGAATGAGTTTCTCTCTCCAAACTCAAACCCTGGGGCCAGCCATTACAGAGCAAATTGTTTATTTCTCTCTCCTACTAGTCCTGATATTTCTCCTTTTTGTTTTTTGCCTCTCCTCTTATTCCCTAACAAGGCATCACCCCAGGTTTTCCGTTACTCTTAGTACTCATTTGTGTCTCAGTCTGCTCTTTCCTCCACGGGGTGTTGGCAGGTTTCACAAAGTTAGATTTCAAACTTAAAAATATATATAAAGCAAAATTAATGTTTATCAAAACCAGTGTATTTCACACCAGGTAGGCAGCTAATTAAAGTTGTTGCATACACGATGGGGGTGTATATCTGTCCCTCTCAGAAATTCCGTGCATACAGCCATGATGTGATACAAAAATTATAGCCTACAGATAACAGTGCTATACACTGTAATACTAAACAACTTCAACAAGATTCTTTTCAGCTCAAACCCTGAGGGCGAGTAAATTTATTATTCTTTTTTTTTGGTCAGGAATTTTTGAAGTGTTTATTGTTGTAATACTCATTTCAGCCAAAAGAGCCTGAAGTGCACCACTACCCCAGTTTAAATAGGACCAAAAGCATTAATGTTTTCTTCCAGGTGATTTTAATTTCTCCAAGCACCTTGAACACAATGTACATATAGTGTGCGTTAGCAAGTTATGTAGCATTACTGTCATGTCTTTCCTTTGGCTAGAAATGTATTTTAGTTAGTGGAGGATTTCTGCAGAACAGGCTTTGGGAAGTCAGGTGACTTAAAAGATGCCAAAATGCTCCGTAGACATGAGGGGAACTGTAAAGTTGGGTAATAATAATAATAATAATAATAATAATAATAATAATAATAATAATAATAATAATAATAATAATAATAATAATCTGCACAGGATAAGAAAATATACATATTAAAAAACAGGAACAACAAATATAATAAAATCTACCAAAGAAATGACAGAAAGGGGTCTGATGGGGCTACTGTCTTCAGTTTAGGAAAGTAAAGCTCACAGTAGATGTCTTGAAAACATTGGTACCTTGCAGTAGAATTTGCTTCAGGTGTGTAGTTGTGTATGACTGCAACTGTATCTCTGACTTTTGTATCAGTTTTTTAATGTGTGTTCCTCATAAAAGAACAGAGGAAATAAGAACAGGAAATCATGAAAACTGTGAAATGAAATGTCAGAGGACATATTATATTTGCCCTTAAATGTATTAATCTACATGAATGCGTGTGACTCAAACTAACTGGACAAGCTGAATGTGTGTTAACACAACATGCAACACACACACATACATAGGTGCCAGTCCCATTCAGATCTTTTGGTGAAATTACTGTACACGCTTCATTTGCATTTGCCTTGTTTGGTCGCCTTAAATGTTCCAACTCTGCCCAGACTGTCAGTGAAAATAAACCAGATAACGCAGGAAAAAGCTTAAGAATTCTGTCTAAAGCACCATGACATTTTAATGCCTAAATTTAGGCTTTTTTTCCAGTTATCATTTCCAGCTTTTCTGGCCTACATCTTTCATTCAACAGTCAAAGTGACACGGGCAAAATCTTCTCTGCCTCTTCCATGTGTCTCTCCACCTCGCTTGGTTTTTTTTTTGGCTCATTTTCACCATCTTTCCATTTTTCTGCCTTTCCATTTTTCTGCCTTTTCTGCCTTTTGGATTCTGTGGTAACTGGGAGTAGTGTGGTAAGCAAGAGCATTGTGGGCGGAATACTGATAAGGAGAGCAGAAGGACAGAGAGGATGTTCAGTTAGTGAGCAAGCAGAGAGTGTGGTAAACCTTCCTACTCCTCCTCCTCTGTTCTCCACTATCTTTTATTCTCATAAAGTTCTGTCTGCTCCCACTCCCCTCCCTCCCTTCACTTCACTTCATCATACTTATTTACTGTTCTGTCTCCTGTCCTCCTCTTCTATTTCAGTTTTCTCTCCTTTTCTTGTCTCCTCTCCTCTTATCGGGTTAAACTTTAGGTCCCTCGTCCCCAAGCTCGGGGAAGAAAGGAAATGAGCCTGCAGTACCTAGGAGGGGGAAAGGGGGATGATAGACTGAGATTCTGAGTGGCGGAGTGAAAGACGGATCATGACCTTCTAATGAACTTTGGATCTTAGACGAGAAATATGCTGTGGTATGTTCTGGAAACACAGGTTCTATAAACTTTCCGTGACCCAGGCCCCATCTAAAAAGACATATGTCTTGAGAAAGCGTAAACAAGACATAAGTCAAAGTAAAGTTGCCTCTGGATTTTTTTTCCAGAGGTTTAGTTGCTGGACAGAAGTGTCTTCATTTGGTCTGAGACTGCCTTTACTCTTCTCTTTGCCTTCATGTATACTCTGAAACTTGAATGGATTAATGGTCACATTTGATCCTTGGATTATTTCTTATATTTGAGAAGGGGCTTTTAATCCACTAATGAACACACCGCTAATGAGTTTGTTTTACCATGCTTGAAGATCGCTTTGTTTGCTTGATGATGATTTGAACAGTGTAACTGGGTGATTTTGGTAATAGGCACCTAATGTGGACACCTTATTACACAATGAGTTGATCAGAAAGCATTTATTCTTTTGTTCCATTATACGCATTCTCACATTTTGTTTGTAAGTTTTCCATTTTATCATTTTTATTGTTGATTTTGGTTTTGATATGTTAATCTGCTTCTGATTGAAAGCTTTGACATATTTAGCTTGCTCATACTTGATGGCTAATGCCTGCGTGATAGCTGAATGAATGCTGGTAATGACTTGCTGGTATTTTGTGCGGCGATTAATTATCGCTCAACCCTGATTTCAAGTGAAGTATTAATTGATTCCTCTTCTCTAGTTTTCCTTTATCTCCACTCTTTGCTGTCTCTCTTTCTCCTTGATCTCTTCTCCTCCTTTACTCTCCTTTCCTTTCGTCTGCTTACATCCTCCTCCTTCCTTCTGTACTGTCATTACTCATCTCTCTTCCCCTGGTTTCATCTCCATTTTCTCCTCTCCTCTCCTTGTTTCCTTTTCTTTTATCTTCTCAATCTTTTCTTTCCTCCTGTCTCTTGTCCTACGATCCTCTACTTCCTTTGTTTTTCCCTATCGTCTTTTTCTCCCATTCATTTCCCTCTCGCTCCTCTGCTCCCATCTCCCCTCATTAATCCATCTCCTTCTTTTGGTTTCCTCCCCCCTCTTTTCCTGGTGCTTTGGCTCTCCTTTGCTCCTCTCCTCTCCTCTGACAAGCCCTGTTTAAGCGCATCAGATAGGCTGACAGAACGCGCCACTGGTGCGGAAGGCTACAAAGAAAGGTGACCACCTTAAGCGCTAAAGTTCATCACAGATCTGGAGTGTGTTGATGTGGTGATATATGGTCAGGTGGGATGATGATAATCTGACAACCTGAGTTATTCTCTCCTCTCCTTCTCTCTTTTCCTCCACATTTCCCCTCTCCTCTGGCTTGATTTAGTGGTGGAGGCCTATAGCATTAACCTGAGTTAGCACCCAATTTAATCCCTCCAGTCTGCCCGTCTCTCCTGCTGTTTGTTTCCTCTCTGCACTCATCATCTTTTCGGTCCCCCTTAACTTTCCTCTTGTCTCCTGTCAACACCCTGCTGTAACCCCCCAGTCCCAAAAAAAGCTGCCCTCACCTTTAGGCATAGACGAAGGTAAAGAAAAATTACAATGACAAACAAAGGCATTCATATATAATACTGTGTGATCTACCAGGGTAACAGCACCTGGGGGATTCTTGTGTTCAGCTGATCAAACAGTACAGGCTGACACAATAGAATTTCAAGTATGTTCAGGCTGTGAAAATCACAGTTACAACACATTTATGACTAAAGATTTAAAATGTACTGTTTCAATGAGTTGCCACTTTGGAGAAGTCATTTGCTACATTTATAATAAAAGTTTGGGCATTTTATTATGTGCAGTGTTAGTAGGAGAAAGTGAAATGTCTGAGAATGCAAACATGGAGTAGTAAGCCATCCTGGTGGGATTATGTGATTCCGTGATCAACACAAGATCCGTCAGTCAATACAATATATACAAGAGCTTTTTCTTTTTTTCCATATGTCTGCAATTGTTACACAAATAATGGTCTAGCTTAAAGAATAATGGCCAATTTTACCCGACAGAGCAATATTCTGATACAAAATTCTTCAATTCAGAGCCGCTTTTGCGCAAAAGGCACAAATTCAATTAAACTTCTTTGGAACTACAGGAAAGAGAATCTCCTTCTCCCTAAAAATTGTCTTCTTACAAGCTCCTATGTTTGACCCTTTTAAACTAAACATATCTCAAATTTAATACTTAAGATACACTATTTGGTTTATCAAGCTTGTAAGCAGCTTGAAACAACATGGTGGGTAGCAGTAAAAGTACCTTTTAGATTAGTTTCATTGATAAAAAATTTTAATCTCCTGGTTAATGGGCCAGCCCCATTTGTGACTCCAGCTCTCCGTACATTACTCCGTAATTGGGTCACATAGAGTTCCCTATGCAAATCTTGGGATGAAAGCTAAAATCCCATTTTTAACTTTCATCAAGCACCTGTTAAAAAGGTATTTTTGTGTATCCCGTAGATGTATATTTTCTGACTGAAATGAAAAAATGTTTGCCCAGGACTTGCCCAACATTTCTACAGACTGTGCCGCTCTGCTCTACTCTTCTTTCTCGCTGGAACATACTGTATATAAAGTCTGCCACCAGCTGGCGATGCCCAAATTCCAATTTTGTCATCGGTGTCATGATGATTTCTACTGTGAAATACTGATTAAATGTGGTACATACTGGATTCGCCACACTAAATGGTATTATTATTATCTGTACAATATACATACAGCTCATGCGCTTTCAACAGATACGGAAACATCCGAATTTTGCAGTAACGTCCCCAACATTATTTGAATGTGAACCTTGGTGGCTTTTTTACTTATGGTGATTTAGTTATTAGTTTATTATTCCACAAGACAGACGACATGAAGTATTTCACTGAAGTGAAGTGAAAGAACAACTCAACAGATGGCAGGCTAGGGTGCGTTTCTTACACAGTGTTTAAAATATAGTTTTGTTTTAATTAGTTTCATACTCTATAGCTCCATCCCGTAGCCAATTCAATCCAATACAAATGCAACAGCTCAGCCATAAATTCTACCTTTACAACAAGGATATTGTGGTCAGTTCAATGATAATTGACACTGTTCGAAAGTTATTAATTTAACAAAATGTTTATAACTGACATAGTTTTCAGCTGTGTTGAACTGGACTGCATTATATTGCAAACCTGAAGGGGGGAATAATAATTTATTCATATACTTTATCGCTAATTTATATTGCAATATTTATCAATCTATGCACAACCTCTGATTAATTCAAAAATGTCAATCCACCGCCCCATGCTCCCTGGACCTGTCTCCTTTTGACAAAATGTCAACAAATGTCACACAGCTTATTCTCACAGTCATAACTCAGTCAAGGCTAAACAGACAGACATCATACACACCTTGTTAAAACCAGCAAAACCCACTCTTTACAGATGTCCATCAAGGACAGATGTCCATAAATCCATTTAGAAATCATATTAAAAAGGCAGCCCTTAAACTGCAACAGATCCTGTCTCATAATCATTAGATTCAGACGTTCTCTGCTGTGTCAGAGTAAACCCAGTTTATTGTTGTCTGTACAGTGTGATCAGGAACTGCTACTAGCAAAGCAGCATGACTTCCCATGACACAGACGTGCCAAAATGTAAAGAAATAGGCTATAGTTTAAAAATCAGGAGGTGTCCTTAGGTTTAAGTTCAGTGCTCAGATATTCAGCAGAGTTCATGATCAAACATGTTTCATCACTTTTCAACAGATTAGTCAAGAAGAAAGCTTGACACAGGTGTTACCTTTACCTCATCAGCAGATATTGAAGCCTGACACTGCACAACCTGACAGAAAACAGAAACTGAGGAGCTGGAAATAGGGACCGTCTTGAAAGTGCATGCTAATGAGCCAAGGGAGCTTGTTAAATTTTTGTCAGTAGTTTTCTCATGTTTTAATAGACATTAAAACAAAATGTATTTTCATCTGGACTTCCTCCCATTGCATGCACAGCCTCCTTTTTAAAGCAAATAAGCAATAGGGACTCATGAGCAATTATTGTCAGTTTTTTTTTGTCTGTAGGTAAGTGGCAGTAGAAAACAATTTAATGCACGAAATGAAGCAAGTGAGAAAAATTTCTAACAACATCTGGTATAAATTATGCCCACTTCCAGAATAAGTGACATACACAGATACAAATGCAGACAGTAGTGTTACGCCCCTGCTATGTATCATTATGTACTATATGTTATACATTGTATTCTGTAAAGAATTTTCTGTATAACTAAATATCTGGCAAGCTTTTGCCTGAACCCGTCTCATTAAGTTGGGTTAGCAGTTAGAGGGTTAGGGGGTTTGGGTTGTACTCAGTAAAGTAAACCAGGTTACCCAGTAATTCTGTTGGGTGACAGGCTGTTTAGCATGACCAGAGATAGCCACCATAGCTCAACATACAGTGACATGGCAAGAAGTATGTCAGCTAAACAAAGACGTCATGGACATCAATTTAGACACACTGATTTGGAAAGGAAAGTTACACTTTGGAAGGATTTCAACATCCTGGTGCCTTAAGGTAATTTCACTCAGTAGCTCCAGGTTCTGCTGTATGGATGTCAGGACATTACACTTCTGTGACTCCCCAGTGCAGCACTGGAGCCAACAGATGGTCAGTGTGTACGGGATAGCCTCTAAATGAATAGCATCAATCGCAGCCTGCTTCCACCTGCTTGGGATGGAAGTTGTGCTGTTCTTTTAGTAGATTTACCATGTCCTGTACGCAACTCTGTCTAGGACAGGACACAGACTAATTTAGTTCCTCCATGAATGTTCTAAATAATCAGCTAACTAAACAAGCCACTCACCCAAAGTGAGAGGTAATGTGCTGACCTAACTTCAGCACATTAATTTTACCTCAGCGTTAGTGAGTGTTACTGAGTGACTGTGGGGTTGTTCTATGCATGAATCTCAGCCTATATTTTCAGTTGGCATATCATATGTTGATTAAGTTCTGAATGACAAATGGGAGTTCAGCTTGAGAAATGGTGCTCAGCTGTGTCAAAATGAATTAAATTTGAAAAAGAAAACTAAATTCCTAAAGTAATTAATTTACAAGTGAGATTTTGTTAAATAAACCTTGTTACTCTACTGAAATTCCCTTATAAAATAGTGTTGTTGAAGAAGTCAGATTTAACGTTGCAGTAATTATCATGCTTATATCGACAACTGATCAAATGAGTTTGTATAATGTGAAATGTGAAAGAGGTTGCTTTTAGTGACAGTGTAGTTCCCCTCGTCTCTACAGAGTATTTTAGTTCAATGTATTAGGTCACTGCAAATGTACTGGTTTGCTTCAGTCTTCCAGCTCTCATCAGGGTTTATTCCAACCGCAGCAGGCAGCAGTTTTCAGTGAAAAAGCTGTTGCAAATCAACTTTACACCACCTGTTCAGCAGCAAACAGCACAAAATCAAAGTCTGAGGCTAGCCGGGGAATGCACTGGAGCATTTAGCAGTTCAGGAGCTGGTAGAGACTATCCATCAGGTAGATACAACCACGACTCCAAACGATTTTATTTGTTGAAAGTTGAAAACATCCAAACAAATAACTTGTTTAAAAAAGAATGAACATAGAAGCAACAGGACAGATAAAACTAACGCATTTGTGCGTTATGACTTAATGAGGCTAAATGTGTATGTATGGTACGTGACAGCGTTAACATTGATATCTATGTGTGTATGACTTTAACCCTCCTCTTACCTTTGGGGTCAATTTGACCCCATTCAATGTTTAACGTCTCTAAATAAATGATTGGCATCTGTTTCTTTTTTTTTTTTGCTTCGTATTTAATGGCTTTCCTATTTTAATGGGGACAACTGGGTAAACATAAAATTAACATGATATGTTTTCAATGTCCTGTACACATTTTGTAGGCATCAATGTTCTTTGGGGTCAATTAGACTCCAGGCTGTTTTAGCTGTATAAAACTTATAAGAAATATCAACATTTTACACTCATTTGTTTCGATTGTTTTGGATGATATTGAGGTCACTATAACATGCATTTTATAATCTTCGAAAAAATTAGCCTAACATAGGCTAACATGTAAATAATTTCCTTAAATCTTCAAAATAATTTGAATCTACACTGTAAAATGGCATTGTGTGTGTGCATGCGGGCATAGTGAATGCGCTCTGAGTGTTTCTGCTTGTGCAAAGAGGAGCATAGATGTGAGCAGATTATATCATTCTTAGACTGCTTTCACATGACAAGTGGTAGTTGCTTCTCTCTAGGTTACGACAAAGCGGAACAATACTACAAATAAATGACATTGTCTGGGTTTTTGCTTTGGTGGTTGGCTGCTGTAGTAGTTTGTCGCTATAGCATTTTTTTAAAATGTGTGCTTCGCCTGCCCAAGTACATTGCTTTTAAGTGAGATACAGTAAGTATCAGTTAAAATACTGAACTAAATATTATTGAGAAAATATTTTGGGCAGTTTTTTTGTACAACTTTTCAAACAGGCTTTAGCTACTTTCCATTGAAAGTAGTTTACTGTGGTTCCACAACTACATCCTCAATTTCTCACATTGACCATGTGCGGTCCAGCCATATATTCAGTTTTGACCTTGTCTTGTCTTGTTAATCAGGAACTGCCTAAATGCGTGGAGTAGGACAAGAGCCTGCTAGCTAGCACTACCTGGGCTAATCTGCTAGCATGGTAACTGCCCCAACTGATGACCACTATTGGCTGTGTGAGCTATTATCATAATGCTATATTAGAAACCCAAATGACTCTGGATTTGATGGTATTGTTTTACAAGTTTTTATTCAAAATTTTACATTGGATACTTTTCAGTAGCAACTTAAAATCCAAAATAGCAGGTTATATGGACCTATTTTGGAGGGAGTCGGGCTTGCTAGAAGTCTTTGATTAGTCTGTTTCTGTTATAATCATATTTTTCACAACTCATGTTGTAAAAAAAATGCTTGTATTAATTAAATGTGAATCACAGGCATAGGACACGGCTTTATCAAAACTAAATGAAGGTGAAAAAATAAAGAAACTTGGCAGAATGAACATCATTCCCATTGCTGTAGAGTCTTCTTCTAACTTCTTACAGTACAAGTGGGCGTGCTAGCATTGCTACCAAAAAGTAGCAAAACATACCTCTGTTTCTACTCCAATTTACTTTCTGATGTATCAGCAAAATTCTTGACAGTTCACAATTAGCAGAGGGACTTAATAGGACTTTAATTTTTGAGTTCATGCTAAAATTACATATATACAATATATTATACAAATGTTACAGTTCTCTGGTTGATCCTTTACCTAAGTCACAGGAGCAATAGTTGAATGAAAAAAACACTTCATTACAAGTCAAAGTTCTGCTCTGAAAATGCTACTTTAGTAAAATTAATATCACATAAATATACTTGTGCAGAAAAAAGTCACCCCTGTGACTGCTACACTATTATATATTATAAGATTGATTTGTCAATATCTATTAATGTGTAAGTTGCATTTTGCTGTTGTGGCTAATCATGGTAAAGCTAATTTGCACTTTTATACTTTTATAAACTCTTGGATTGGGTTTAATTGTGTTATATTTTATAAAAATGATCAAGATTTTTATGTAAAATCTTAATGTGTAAAGTAACTAGGAAGTATAGCTGTATTGTAAATGTAATCGTGTGAAAAGTACAATTTTTCACACTGAATTATTAGGGAGTGTGATGTAGCATGAAATGCAGACACATAATATTAGGGAAAGGGTGCAGATTAGGCAAATAGTGGTTGTAGTTTACAGTATGTCTCCAGATATATTAAGTGAATGCAATGTTCTCTCCTAAATGGAAAAACAGTGTTACCTAAGGTATACTGTATGTAACAGAACAGCAGGGGTTATGTCTTGTGTGCATGTTTGAATTGAGCTTGACAGAGCTATGGTCTTCACCTTGATGTGTTCATGTCAGCTAGCACATTGCTGTCTGTACTCAGTGGCGTGCGCACACACACACACACACACACACACACACGTTTTTAAATCTATCTTTTTGAGGACACTCACTGATATAATGCTTTCCCTGGCACCTTACCCTAACCTTAACCATCACAACTAAAAGCCTTACCCCAACTCTAACCTAACACTAACCTGAACCTAATTCTAACCTGAACCTTAAAACCAAGTCTTAACTCTCAAACAGCCATTTAAACTTGAGGGGTGCAGCATTTTGGTCCCCACATAGCTGTCAGTATAATGGGACCCCAGTTTTTGGAATATAGAAAAACAAGCCCACACACAGACAAACACATATAAAACACACACACACACACACACACACACACACACACACACACACACACACACACACACACACACACACACACACACAGCTAACCACTTGTCTGTACATGCATGGTGGTGCTTGTGTGACTTGCTATTACCAGCAGGGGCAATGTTCTAATCTGCTGTGACACAGTGTTAGCAGTCGTCTGGAAACCCGCTGTGCTGCTGCAGGCTCATGGACATGTGGCTGACTGAGGCTAGGTTTGTTTATTACAGTGAGACAACTTTAAATTACAGACATGAGAAAAAAATTGCTTTTGGAAACTTTTAGGTTCAACGATTGTGGCGTTCACAGATGTTCTGCTACATTTTCTGAGTAATGAAGTTCCACAAGCTTTCTGAAATGTTATATTCTTATCTTTACTGCAATTGTGACCTGCCAGTTTGCAGAGCCGCCTTCTGCAGCTTCAAACTCTGAGCTATTACAGAGACCAAATGTAGTTCTAGAAATTGAGGATTAAGAATTTTGAAAATTAAATTTCTGTCTACAAATATTCAATGCTGTGTCCCTATATGCACTACTAAAGGCTCAGTTGGCCAACGTAGCAGTCTTTTATGTCTGCCTATGCAATTAATTTACTTATTGCCGTTATGTAGATTTTGTAAATGACAGAAGTTTGTCTGTGTGCGTGCGTGTGTGTTAAAGAATGATGCAAATCAAATCATACTGAGACTACAATCTCCCATAAATGATTTGCATAAAGTCTAAAATGTTTTTTATTCAGTAAAGTACAGACAAACCTAATTAGATTTCATTTACTGGAACACTAATTTAGTACCTTAAGACAATCTAATTAAGATTTAAATAAAGGCTGAATGACTTCATTTAGTATTCAAACACACAGAAGGCAAACACAAACGGTTAAAGGGAAGAAATACATTGCTTGTATATGGTTAATGGCAAATATGCACACATAATAATTGATGCTATTTATCTTAATTACAACATAAGGATGGGAAGAATGGTTATCATTGGCTCGACATTCAATGTGTTGTGTGAGGGGGAATAGATGAGGGGTAGAGGGAAGGAAAATAGAGGTAGATTCTGGTAAAAACAAGCATGAAAATAGCTTTTCACAAAGGGTTTGTGAATTCTTAAGTAGCCAACTAAATAATATTTTTTTATTGTCAGGACATTAGAGAGCATAATAATTTTCAAGGTTGTCAGATAGTGTATAGTGTTAAAAAGCAAAACTGACATATAGCTGATAGGACCATATAGCTGGAATACAGCATTTTATTAACATTTATAATATTATTCCAGTGTTCAAATCAGACTTCCAATTTTGGAAACGATGCATCTGTCACAAAAACTTGACGTGTCTAACAATGATACGCATCAAAGTGACTCCGATCAGATGGACGCAAAAACCTGTGGAGGTAACATTAGCAGAGTACAGCACATCAATCATTAACTAGCACTTCTATGCTACGCTAGCTACTGAAGGTATATTGAATGTATACACATGCCCCTTTTGCTTTTTAATGATTTCAACAGTGAATAAAGACCTAACCTGATTTACAGGAAAAGTGGTGCTCCTTTATTTCATAGTTTTCTGTCTCGATTACTAGGTGATGTGATTCAAGTTTATATTATGATCTGTAGGCTTTAGCTTTATCTTGAACTTTTTAACGTGTTTTTTCTGCTGAGTCAGTTTGACATCCTGGATATATCCCTCAAACAGACACTGTAGACCCTTTGGTCTGCTTCTCTCTGAAATTGCTTTTTGGTTTATACAAAAATTGGATTATATATAAGTGACAGTGTGGTCACCATTCTAGCTCCGAGAGCTTGATGGACTGGGAGTGGGTAACAACAAAGGGGCTTAGCAAAGGGTCAATTGCTGATCTGACCCCAAATCCAGACACAACTGGCTATTTGCGTAACACGACATTGTACAATTTCTGGTTTGAGGACGGTGCGCACAAACTTTTCTGCTTTCCAAGGCAGATCAGTTTGACAGCAACAAAATGTTTCTCTACACACAATGTCTTGAAGATCTTCCAAATGTTCCATGTCAACAAAAGTTATGTTGACTGTCAATAACTGAAATTGCAAAGAGACACCATGAAATTTAAAGAGTAGCACATCTACTACTGGCAGGTCCAACACCAGCTCCTGATTACAGGAACGGAGTGGTGTGACTCCGTCGTGTTTGCAGAGGAGGACATGTTAATCCAGAGGATCTACAAATATACAGAAGTTGCTGCAATTATCAAGGAGAAGGGAGATTATTCTATTTTTGACTTTTATTTGGCAGTTTACTTGAAAATTTGAAGTCAGTGTCAGGTAACAAAAAAACTCAAACTCTGTCAACTTTAAAAAACAACCCCCCAAAAAAAAAAAAAAAAAAATCCCAAAACAACAAAATGAGATTCTCCCCCCTTATCTCTTAACAGACAAAATTAAAACTAACATCTTGTCATCTCAGATCTCAGATCACTCCCTTCAACAGACTTAAATACTAACAAGTGATAACTGTGTTATGATAGCAGCCTTAACTCCACTACAGTTTGCAAGCGCCATTTTTCCATTAATGTGCTATTAATGTATAGGTTGTAACTTCCATGAGTTACAATCAACATGCCTTCACCAGTGGTCCATTCTGGAAGTTTACCAGGGAGCAAGCCACACTCAACAGCTGATCAATGCTTCCCCACACTGATAATGACTTTGACTTTGTCAAAGAGTTGGTTCGCCTTAAGACTCGCATACACCTCTCGACACGGACTCTTGTAATAGACTGCGTCTGCTGGACATCTTCCCTGCTCATTTGGGTGTTTTTTGAAAGACAAAAAAAATAAAAAATAAAAAAAGCTCTAATTTAAAATGGCAAAAAAAAGATTCTGTACACTCAAGCACCACTTGCCTGTCAGAGAATAATGAAAACTGGTGGTAAATGAGCTTTGACTTCTTGTTCTGGTCAACAATGATTCTGCTTGCTGTGGTGTGGTGAATACCAAAACGGTTGGCAAGATTCCTGAGAGGCAGGCCCACAGACAGGTGGATCAGAAACAGCTGTAATTCATGTCCTGATGCAAGTTTCTGTGAAAATAAATAACAATAGCCATAGATATAGACAGATAAGGTTTTATTATTTACCTGACATGTCTCAACTGCTGAAGCCTGCGGTCTTCATCAGAGGTGTTGCCCAAATAAATCTGACAAGCATCTTCAGCAACACCTCTGATGAAGACTGCAGGCTTTGGCAGACAAGAAATGTGTTTTTGTATTTATTTAAGAAGTCAAGAATCTAAGTGAAAAAGACTTTAATGAGACTGATTAATCTCATCAGTCTGGGCCTAGATACTACTCTTACAAACAACTCATTACATTACATTAGTTTACATTAAAGTATATTTAGCAGATGCTTTTGTGCACGCAGCTTAAAATGAGCAATCACTAAAGTAAGTCAAGCATACATAGGTTTCTACAATTGGAGGAACAACTCATCACATTACTAATGGTAGTGCTAATTTAAAACAAACAACGGGACGGTGCAGAAATATTTATGTACAATATATATATATATATAGATAGATATATCTCTATATCTATATCCATAACTATTTATATTTATATCTATCTATATATATTAGCGTATATATAGAAGCTAGTTAGAAGAGTAAGTGTTAGAAGCTTTTGTGGAATTTTGGTACTCTGAATACATAACTTACGATTGCACTTTGTTGAGTTGGCTCATTGCTTTAAGCAGAGGCAGCACTGGCACTGGTTATCCCCATCATCTCAATTTTTTACAGCAGGCTCCACCAGTTGGAGAAAGGCCTGGAAATGCTTGTATGATGCAAATCTAATAATCACTTAATCACTTTTCATTTTTTTAGATAATAGTTGTTCTATACATTACTCAGACTGACACACACACACAAACACACAAACACACACACACAAACACACACACACACACACAGGAACAGGTTTATTTAATGCTATTCCAAAAAAAAACATGGACCAACCGTTTGTAAAAACGAATGTCTTCAACTGATTGCAGCCCAAAATGGGACTAAAGCTGTAAAGTTTCAAGCTAGGTTTGTATCTCCTGTAATTTTCTCTGCAGTGCTTCGTTTTCATTTTCCAACTCATGTGTGCCTATATTTATTGCTCCCAGAGTGTATGTCCTTGACTGATAGGATTTGAATAAATGTCTTACATGCAGCTCAAAGGTGGATTATTTATTTAATTTAAAAACAAAAAGGGGGTAAGATTTCTCAATTTAAATGTATCATGTACTCCCCAAAAAAGGTCTTAAAATTGTCCCTATAAATATTTGTAGTATTAGAAATAAAAGAACTGAAATTCCTGACATATCACTGGCAAAAAATGAATGTAATTTGGGAGTATCAGAGACACATCTGGACTCTACATTTGAGGATGGTGTGGTAATGATAAGCGTAAAATTGAAAAGAAAAGAGATTCAAATTTAACAGGAACTTCTGTGAGCTGAGTTAGAAGCTTTCGGGCTGCAAGTGTATCTGCAACATTTGAAACCATCCTTAGCTGGATGTTATAGACCAGTAAAAATTATTTGGAAAAAAAAAAAAATGTTACATGCTAGATTATGGATGTATTTCTAACATTGAGATTTATGTTATGGGTGACCTTAACCTTGATTGGTCCTCGTTCTCTTACCCAAAGAAAATAAATTAGGAATGGCCATGAATATAATAGAATATGGTTGAAGCATGATGGCAGTCAAGCAGCTACATGCACTGATCATATATACACAAACACAATAGAAATATTCTTTAGTTCAATATCAGTTCCAATAAGTTTAGATCATAATATAGCTGCAGCTGTTGTGAGGACAACAAAACTTCCAAAGCCAGGCCCTATGGTTATGTTGAAAAGATCGCACTGAAAGTGTATTTAGGACAATTTTATTGATGTTAATATTGTTTGTTGGATAAATGAAGACCCAGAAGATGAACTGCAAAGTTTAAACGAAATATCCCTTCCAATTGTTGATAGGCATGTACCTCTGAAGAAATATTTGCCAGTAATGCCCAAACCCCCTGGCAAGGAACAAAGAGATTATATGAAGGAACGTGATCAAGCAAAGTTAATGGCAAAATTATCTGGTTCTGGTAAATCAGGCAGGACCGATTGAACCAATGAGATTTTTGAATAGAGAAGTTGGTAAAATGTCAAGGGGACAAGAGGAAGGTTTCATTCTGTTCACCAGCTTATTAAGATCTAGGAGTGAGATGGGAGATAATTTCCTCAGGACTGTTTGCCATATAAATGGGAAGGAGCATGAGGGAATGATATTAGCTTAGACATCACTGATAATCCATCCTTGACATCCTTATCCACAACAAAAGACAGAAAAATATTGCAATCCTTACTCAAGAAAATAGGCACAGCAGATAATGTAGGAGTTACAATACTACTGATAGTGTCAAACTAAATTTTAGGATATCATCTACTCTTTAAACCGAGATTAGAATAGTAGGTTGCTCTGGCAACCTTGTCCTTTTAAAGTTCATAAAAGTTCCTTTAAGTACAGATACTGAACTTGTTGACTGGATTTCCACAGAGGCTCAACTCTCTGGCATGTGTGCTCAACAGCACAAATACTGGAATTAAATCAAGGGAGCTGATTAATTATGTGCTATAAACCCTTAACGTGACTCGTGAAAACTGTAGGCTCTCCGGAGCTAATAATGTGGGAACACACTTCAGCCTTCGTCGAAAACCAAAAGGGCAAAGCTGAGAAACACCTAGCATTCACATTTACCATCAGTATCACAGAGATGCGCAGCAGAGACATGCAAACAAACAAAAAGATAGGGAAAAAAAACAACACACTTGCATTGCTTGAGTAAAAAGCACTAAAGCTGTTTTAATCATCAATTGCCAGCTATTACTGTGACATCTATCATCACAAACGGTTGCTGTGCATCCGACACACCGATCAATTGTGTAGATGACCGGTTATCCCATTTTCTTGGAAGAAAAGTGACCCTCATGACGTAAGCCATGAGCTTCAGCTTGCTAATTTTTTGATATAGAAATCTCTCAACGCAGTGAATAAGCATCTGATGAAGCCCCAGCAGTTAGAGCCTGATACTTAACAAGATCAGTGATAATTACAGATGTTACAACCCTTCTCATAGCCCTGATTATTTATGATAATTAACATTTGTATCTCAATGAGCACAGATGGGAGGCAAAAATAGGAAATACACAAATGAGCCTGCAGCAGATGTTCAGATCAAATGTGGTGAATAGGCTAAAACACATGATCCTGGAACATTGTTTATGAATAAATATATAAATAAATATAAATAAATCAAATGTTTATGTTCTGACTCAACTCATTCAACTTCAGTCACATGGTTAGACAGAATGGTGCAGGTGCATTTCACTCACAAGGTGTGGCGAAAAGCAGGACAGGAAATCATGTGATGTGAAGTCACTTGATTGCACATGACTTGGAAAGACACACACCTGTCTATATAAGGTCTCACAGCTGATCATGCATATCAGAGCAGAAACCAAGCCATGAGGTCATAGGACCTGACGAGTTCTCTGAAGAGTTCAGAGACAGAATTGTGTCAACACACAGATCTGGGGAGGGGTACAAAAAAAGTTTCGGCTGCATTGAAGGCTCCAGAGCACAGTGGCCTCCATAATTCTTCAATAGAAGAGTTTGCAACAACCAGGAGTCTTCCTACAGCTGGCCGCCTGGCCAAACTGAGAAATTAGGGGAGAAGGGCCTCGGTAACAGAGGTGACCAAGGATCTGATGGTCACTCTGGCTAAGCTCCAGAGATCCTGTGTGGAGATGGGAGAGACTTGCAGAAGGACCTCATGGCTTGGATTTTGCTCTGATATGTATTGTCAGCTGTGAAACCTTATATAGACAGGTGTGTGTCTTTCCAAGTCATGTCCAATCAATTGAATTTACCACAGGCCGACTCCAATCAAGGTGTAGAAACATCTCAAAGATGATCATTGTCACAGCAAAGGGTCTGAATACTTGTGTCAATGTGATATTTCAGTTTTTCCTTTTTGATAAATTTCTAAAAAAAATCTTAAATTCTGTTTTTGCTTTGTCATTGGGGTATTGAGTGTAGATTGATTTGGGGAAAAAATGAATTTAAAGAATTTCAGCTTAAGCCTGCAACGTAACGAAATGTGAAAACATGAAGGGGTCTTAACACTTTCTTAATGCTCTGTCTATATATCATGTAAATGAAAATAAACATAGACAAGAGGGTGTGAGAACATGAGCCATATCATATTCAGCCAAAGAGTCACATGACATGCAGCTCGCAAGCCATGACCCTATCACCCACAGCTTACAAACAGGCACTATTCCCACTTTTTCAGGGGTAAGGTTTTATATACTTTATATTGAGCACCCTTGTATTTGGAATTGGATTTCTATAGAACCAAAAAAGTAGCATGGCTATTTTTACTAAATCTTTCCACCCACCTGTGTGCACCTGTGGAATTTAGACCCTGATTGAAACTTAGTGGTTGCTCTTTACTATTCAGAGCCTCTTGGACGCTGGATTGGCATCACAGAGATCCTGGCCTTATGTGGAAAGAGATCAGATACAGCTGGTTTTAACTTTATTATGACTTAATATTAACTATAATGAACTGAAGCAAGCACATTGTTCTTTGTTCTTTACCTTGTTTAAGGCCTTTGTAAGGAGTCATTTGTCTGTGGTTATGTATGCGTTTTGTAACAGTTTTGTAAGCTGACATACTTTATGTAGTACCTTGAGCACTAATAATCATAATAAACCTCTACTTTAGTACAGAAAACAATTATGACAGATGTGTTGTAATAATGTCCACTGATTAAATGCAGTCTTATTGCACCGTGAAAAGGGAATAATCTATATATTCAAAAAATGTGTGATGAATGACCGGTTGTTCTTCATGTTAAATGGATTTGGGCGTTTAAATTCAATTAAGCTACTTATTTTAGCAGTTTAGTGAAGGCGGGTCATTTTTGACCCTTAGGACAAGGGTTAATATAATTTTCCCCGGTGCCATGTGGACTAAGTGAAAGCAGGCTGGATGACACAACAAAGTGCTGTAATCTAGAAAAATGCCTTCAGAGGAAGAGAGGCCCAGTAATCACCAGTTTCGCATTTTTACAAAAGAGCCACAGCCAAAATGTAATTTCCTCCAATGCATTCATTCTTCTACATTGATAAAGACTCTGTGATAGAATCTTTTATTGCCATCTGATTATAGTGCAGTGGGAACGCAGTCCATTTCAGCATGACATCTATAGTGTATTGAGGTCCTGCAGCTGATGTCCCAGCCACTAACAGCCACCACACTGGCAGGAAGAAAAGAAAGTGTCCGGTATGGGCATCTAAATATATTAATACTGACTGCTGAGGCAGCTAATTTCACAGAACATCATCTTATCAAGGAAAGATATGATGTTCCAGACACAAAAAGAAGAAGCACCCCTGCCAGTAAACGTCACAAAGTCATAGAGGTGGAAAAATCTACAAAGGGCTGTTACACTCGATGATGACTTTCATATGTCAAAAGTTAACTTGAGACATTCTTTAAGAAACAGCATTTGGATTTTTTCAAGTGGCTGTAACTTTATCACAGTAAGTGAGAAAATGTTACCCTGATAATATGACTGGACTCCCATTTCATGTCAGTTTCAGTCGAGCACAATGTTCAGGTTAGTCTGTTCTTTTTTCGTCACATGATGTATCTGTACCACCACGATTATTTTCAGTCGACTTGTTGCGGTAGAGGTTGCCAAGAGCAGCAAAGCTAACATTTTTCACAACATTTGAAGAAAGAGCTATGCAGACTTAAAGGCCCTGAAAATCTATTCAAGTATGTCTACGTAACGTTAAACGTGTTCGAAAAAAATAAGCAACACTAAGAGTTAAAATTTGGGGAAAAAAAAAAAAAAATCTGGGTAAAGATGTAATCTGCTTCATCAAGACTGTGTGAGTGTAGTGTGTTAAGATTTGGCTGTTATGCTGAAAACATAATGAAGTAATGACGTGTGATATTGTGATACTTTTTCCTTTTTAATAAATTTTCAAAAAATTGTAAAATTCGGTTTTTTCTCAGTCCTTATGAGGTATTGATTGTAGAATGATGAGGGAATAAATGAATTTAAACGATGTTAGCAACATAAGGCTGCAACATTACAAAATGTGAAAAAAGTGAAGGGGTCTGAACACTTTTTGAATGCATTGTATATGAGTGAGTGAGTGAGTGAGTGAGTGAGTGAGTGAGTGAGTGAGTGAGTGAGTGAGAGAGAGAGAGAGAGAAAATGACAAGGGGACCTAATGTAGAGTGACGTTGGGAGAGACAGAGAGAAATCCCACCATCATACATAATCCCTAAGGCTTCATTGATTGAAGGGTCCCACACACACACACATACACACACGTGCATGGAAGATTGACAAGGACACATTAATGTATACACACATGCACACTTAAACTCAACTTTTCCTCTGTGTAAACCACACACACACACACACACACACAGAGTCACAACACACTGCAGATTATTATTTATCCATTTTGTATTCCAGTGAGGGTGTCAAAAGTGTCAGACTGATCTCATGCTGACAAGGCAGACAGACTGTGTGTGTGTGTGTGTGTGTGTGTGTGTGTGTGTGTGTGTGTGTGTGTGTGGCTATGTGTTGTGGTTAATGTCTGTGTGTGATTTATGCATCTAGCTGCTAGTTAATGGTCATATTTCAAGCATTTAGGAATTAAGATTGCCAATAGCTTGTTCATTCGCTTGCAAGAGATGACATTATAAAGTGAGGTTCTGTTTTCTAGTTATTAAAGAAACAAAAAATTAAGAAATAAAACATTACAACACATAAAGACAGTCTGCACCACTACTCACATATTGTTAGATAAAAGGTGAGTTGGCTCAAGGGGTGCTTTTTAATGTTTGAAAGTCTGTCACAATGATAGCTTCACTGACATGTAACTGCCAGCGAATTTTTAGCTATTTTACAGCATCAGGTGTGCCTTATGTCCCCACACTCCTAGAAGATAGATAGATAGATATTTGTGATGACTGCTTCCACTGTGTAAAACAGAAACTCCGAGCCAGCAAGTGTCTCTGACCCGGAGGTCTGCCTTCCTGTTGCAATGGCAAGTGCATCACGATAATGAAGCACAGATACCATTTTGTGGTGTCTTTTGCGGCAGCTTTCCACATTGGCGGCTCCACCTGGCATGAAGTTGTATCTGTTACCTGCAAAACACAATCTTAGTTTTGAAATCCTTTACGTGACGTCAGAAAACTGCACAAATCACGCTCTTTCTACCAGTCTTGCCTGTTTGTGATGTTTTATAGAAGAGGATAAGAGAGGCTAGAGGCCTAATAGTTGTGATAGCTGATATGCTCAGACATGCGCTCTAACTGAGTGGTGATAGGTCACCTGTTCCTGTTGCTGCTCCTCACTGTGCTGGAGCCTCATATGAAAGTCACTATTAACATTACTGAGTGATACTTTTAGTTGTTTTAGTTATTCTGTGCTCTGTTTGTCTCAGACAGTTAAACAGAGAGAACAAAACAACAGACTGTGAAACCATTAAAATGAAAAGCTTTGTGATGCTGACAGAAATTAGAAGTGACTGCTAACAACATACAAACACACAACAGATTGCAAAGTGCACATTACACAAGGCAGTTTGTAATAATGCATGTGTTGTTTTTTGTTTTTCCTCTCTCTCAACTCTGAATTTGTCAGTTTGTATTGGGAGAGCAGCTTGTGACTGGTGTATAGCAAAGACAGAAAGCAATGCTGCTATACTGCATGGACAAAAAAGCTTTTACAGTGTCTCAAGTATCAATTTCGTAGAACACAAAACAGAACAGGAAACAGCCAACTCCATCAAATCCTCTGACCTTTTCGACCTCATATCTACAGTATATCCGTCTTCCTCCCTATTAAGCTGCTTATTTTTTGGACACTGTACAAGCCAGAGTCATATACACACACACACACACACACAAACATAAAAAAAAAAACCCACACACACTCACACACACACACAAAAACACACACGACTGGAGCTGCAGCACAGCCACATAACAATTTTAGAATTACAGTCATTTCTCTTCTTTTGGTCAAAGCTAACTGAATCTCCCCACCTCCATCCTCTGCACCTAGCTAAAACCTCCCAGACCTGTCTGTTCCCTGAGCAAACTGACTCCTGGCAAGGCAGCGAACAAACCAAGAAAATGTCAAAGTAACAAAGTGTCACTGGGATTAGTAACGGTAATGTTATCAAAATATATTATGTTACTCATTTCTGAAATAAAAAGGTAATCACATTATTGTAAGGCATTACTAAGTAATGGGTCACAGCCCAACACTAACTATTGACAGGAGTAACAACATCACTGGCGTTTTTAGGAGGTCAGCAGGTTACCAGCCTCTGGATATGAGCTGTTACAGAGTCTGGCCTCCCTAGTCCTAATACGGGTCTGTATTTTTAAACAAGGGAGAAAAAAGTAGGTTAACCTGCTGAGATAAATCCTGTAACATCTTTTGCCCATTTTGCTGTACTGTTGTAGAATAATTTCAGCAACAGATCGCAGCTCTTGGTCATCAAAATAAAATAAAGTAGCAATACAACAACAGCTTATTACCCTTTTAGTAGTATATGTACTGAGATCATTTTTATCCACGCCACCTGCATGGCTTTTGGGTAGTCAGTGTTGATTGGTTGGTCCTCCACTTTGGTCCAGACCAAAATATCTCAATAGCTATCAGATGGGGAAAAAAAAAAAAAAAGAAAAAAAAATCCATAGTGTTGCACACTGCAGAATTTTCTGATTCATTCCTGTTACACAATAATGTACTTGTACTGTATATGGTAGCGATGTTATTATTGTTTTGCCAAGCTGCTTTAAGTAAAAAATCTGAGATACTTCAGAGACAATGTGATATATCCTGAAATGCTGGAAATGTCTGTTTGCTAGTTGGTTGGTAGAATGTGTAGCTTACGGGGCATGAATTAAGTTTTGGTGGTTTTTAAGAATTTTATCTGTAAATTAACTAGTGCATAGACCCATACTAGCGAAACTGTCAGTTTGAAGCCAGGATTGAAAAAAATGGACATAACCAGTTGCAAAAATATTAATTTAAAGGTTATATTTACTACCCACAAAGTCAAGCAGTGAGACATGTTGAATTTAAAAGTGGTCTGGTCAATTCAAGTTTACCTGTGCTACTCAGACTTACTATGTACTACCAATACACTGACATAACAGGATAAACCATCCTCCTCTCACGACTAACCTCACACCTTCCCGTGAGCTGCTGTAGCTGGAATAATCGTCTACAGTCTTGTTTTTCTTAAGATACAAAATTGGCATGAGCAGGCTTTTTTCTGAGGGGTTGCTTCTCATTTGACTTTGATCTGATCTCAAATAACTAAACTCGGAATCTCTGAATGTGTGACAGGTGCATTAAAGGGCAGCACGACTGCATGAAAGTGAAAATGCTCCCACACACTTCTGTGCTTAATGCTGGTATATTTATTTATTTACAGTGTTTCGGTCTTCACAGCCTTCATTAAATGTAGGAACATTCATCACAACAATTCCTCATACTAAAATACATGGATGCTTGGTAAATTAGAGGGTTACAAAGATTTGGTCTGTTATTTATTAATGTGTACACTGTCAAAACTGTTTTGGATAAAGGTTTTGTTGACTGTAATGTCATAAATAAATAATTAACAAAGCTCCTCAAAACTGAGGCACTTTTGCTCAGTTTCTGTCCTATAATTGGCAGAAAATATTGTAAAAGTAATAATAATAATAATAATAATAATTGCCAAACACTTCTTGTGCCCGATATTAGTCAGGAGAACCAATACTGCCTTTATTTTTTCATAGGGAAGCAGCATTAGTAATCAACTGCAGTATTTCACCAACACAAGCAGTAAGCATACATTTTTAGTGTATGTAAGCAGCACCATACAATACTTTTATATGCACAAGGGATCAACTAACAATGTGTAATGTCATAGGGTTCACTTGTAGTCACAAATCTACAGAAAATTATCACCAACTGCAGTTCCACTCAGCCCCACAGAGCATTTTAGTGTCTTTCAGCTCATTGTTTTGGTTTTTCACACTGTAAAAACTAAAAGTGCATCGAATACCTAATAGGGATCCCTTTCCATATGATGAAGTTACTCAAATATCCAATTAGGTACTCAAATAAATTAAAATTACACTGAAGGTGCTTCAAATAACCATTCTACAGAATAAGGATCCTGAAGGAACCATTGACAACCTATAAGGTCCTGCAGGAACCTCTAACCAGCACATTGGGTTCCAGCACGCACTTTTCTTCAGGTCACAGCTTCTGGAGTAGCCCTTTTTAAATTGAGTGAGTCGTTGAGCACCTTAGAGTGTTCCTCCAAGAACACATTTTCTAAAAGGGTAAACTAAATATATAAACTAAAATAATGGTTAGTGATTTTTTTTTATCTCAGATGATTTAATTTTACATCAGTGTGGTTGTGATAAAAAATAATTGTTCATTTTGAGATGATTTGCTGTTGGGCAAAATAAATCAATTGGGAAAATGAAACTGTGTTCACATAGGTCTATTAAGTTTCACAAAAAATTAGTAATTAGGAAGTTTAATACCTCAGTCAAAATACATCTATATATCTATCTATCTATCTCTCTATAGAAATATTATATATACACACACACATATATATATATATATATATATATATATATATATGTATATATATATATATATATATGTATATATATAATTTTTGTAATCTTGCAAGTTTGTATAGACATTTCATGCTTGAGTTCTTATGCAAAATGGAGTGTTTATTGTCACAAGGCTTATTTTTGAACTAGAACAAATAAGACTGTCTACTGGTGCGGTGTGTTTTTTCCTTGGAGGGAAGTTGGGTTGGTTTGTTAAATATGTTATTAAATATGCTATTTTATGAAGTAAATGCTTTGAAACGAGCAGTTGTTCATAAAGTCGTCACTAGGCTGGGCCCACTACTGGGCAAGCCCGTCTGTGAACAGGAGGGTGCATCTAGTTCACCAAAGTAATCAGAGCAGCCAGGTTTAGTTGTCCGCATTGCAGTTTATTCATTTATGAGGACATATCATAACGCTAGATGTAAAATTTATGCTAACGTTAGCCATTAGCAAACTAGTTTGGAGCCGTTAAGGTTACCTGTCTGGGTGTCACAACAGACACTGACAGCGTAGCTAGGGAAGCTTTTTGATGCAGAGTAAAAAATGAAAGGTCCTTGAATTATGCAACCTTAAATTTAACAGCAAGATAAGGTGTTCATATGCTTAACTTATAGCTGTTAGTTGGCAGCCCATGTATATTAATGGCTGGCCAAATGTCATTCGACCGTTAGCACTTTTGTAACAGGTGTTAGACCGTATTTAGTGACCCATCAGATTCTGTGACCGGCAGTGGTGGAAGTAGTACTCAGATCCTTCATGTAAGTAAAAGTATCATTACCTAATGAAGGCACAGTTCATCGGAATAAAAGATGAATATATTTCCTCAGTAGCCTCTCTCATTAAAAATTATTAAACATAATTACTCATCAAGAGGGAACTGTTACAATGCATACATTTAGAAACCCTTACAGTCAACCAATGAAGATCCTGAAAAAAGTCTTAATAGAATAGGAGCCTGCATACAATAAAGCACACAAAATGACAGTATCAGCCAGCTGATAATTCTGTGTTCTTTAATAGAACCAAGTCTGACATATTTTTATGTTTGTATGGTTTTCTGTGTCTCTTAATTGAACTATGATTCACTTGATTTTTCAACTAATTGAATATTTTGCTCTATATATCACACTATAATTACTAGTTATGCAAAAAATATTGCCCAGGACTATTTAATTGAGAAAAGCCTTAGCTGTGCTGTATTTGGGTGACATGTCAGTATGATTATTCGTTTTTAATTGAACATTCAGCTCACCTACTTGTTTGTACAATTTATTGAACCTCTATAAGACAAGATGATGATGAATTTTAACTAAAAATATAGCTCACACCTGCCTATACTGACTCATGGATTTGATTGTAAAGCAGGCTGTCTAGATATGATGAAGCCTGACAGCTTTTGGTTGGAGGCAGGAAGAAGAGCAGCTGAGGTTCTGCTGGTAAAGTACAACACAGCACTTCAATTAAATGCTGAAGAGGCACGCAAAGGTGAATTTTTAAACTGCTACATAAGATAAAGGTTTGACATGGAATTTGATCAATTATCAGAATGATTCTGTTAACTTTATTAGTCAGTGGCAAATAATTTGATCACATCCATTTTATTTTTTGACTTTGTACTATGATTATAACTTTTGAATAATAAGTAAATAATAACAAAACTTAACCGAAATTTACTCAACTTTTTCCCCGTTAGGTGAGGTCCAGGTGCTTGAAAGCCAACATGATATATTTGTTCAACACACAAGGGGATAAGAAATAGAACTGACAGCAAACAGGGTGACAACAATCATGCTGACAGAGTTATTTCCTTATAGACCACTATTACAATCTAAAGTTGCAAAATAGGCAACTATTTCACCTTGCCTTTCGAGGCTTCGGTTAGATTGACTCTCATCATCAATCCTCATCTGGCCCCACCTGCTTCATGACACTGTGTGATTGATGAGGTAAGTTGATCTGAGTCAGATGAGCTGATCAATGAGCCAATCTATCAGTTGACCAGCGGATGGAGCAGTATGACATATGCTGGTGTTGTGGGTGGTGATGTTTAGCCCCTCATTTTCTCTAATCTTTCCTGTTAGCTAATACCTTGGGCCATAATCAGCACCCACAAACATATAATACACATAATGTGTAGAGCTACGCAAAGTAGCAAGCCAGTTTTCAAATGTTTGTGTTACTTGGCAGCAGTTCAGTCACTTGCTGATACGAGTAAAGTCATGAAGACAAAATTTTTTCTTTGTGGATTTTCTCAGCAGCTTATTATGGAAGTCGAGAACAGCTGTCGTGGTTATTTTTTAATGCCATCATCTCAAAAGTTAAATATCTTGTTATCTCAATAACTGTCCATCTCGACAGCAAAGACCTACTTACAGAAGAACCTATTGACATCACCATCACTATGGGCATAATTATGGGTTACTACTTCCTTTTCAGCCTTAAGTATACAAAACCCATAAAGAGCACATTACTGTTCCTTCAGACTCTGTTGGGTATTCAGGAGGGTAGCATCAAGCTCCCTACAGCTGTTGTGCGATTGCTGAATTACCACCATCTTCATTTTGGCATGCATTCTTAAGCAAAGAGCATCATCATGTTTTTCCTTTTAATTTATACTTGTTTTGTTGTTGTTTTTCAATTTCTCTTTTAATTTAAAACACTTATTGCTGTGTAATTAACATATCCATGAAAATGTGCTAAAAAATCACTTTAGAGGTCAAAGTAACAAAGGTGCTGGGACACTGATGTTGTATTTCTTGTATTTTTTTGTTGTATTTTTCTTATTATTGAGGTCTTCTCTAAATTTTGTGGTTCCAAAACATGGATTTTATTCTTTGTTGATGAACTGATTCATAATTTTATTTATAAAATGCAAAAATGTCTTCAGATTACTTCCTGAGGAGCAGTTAAAAAACAAAAACAAAACAAAGGGTCCCATTTTAAAGCTATGTAAACTCGAGAAAAGCAGGTACTTCTCAGAATTTGTGAATCTTTAACAATCTAATGTATTTTTACTTGATAAAGAACTTAAATGAATATTCCATTATCAAAATTTCCATGTGTGGATTTCTGTGTTGGCTGTGAAATGACTCATCTGGTGATGACGGGTGTACCAGTAAAAAGTCATCAAATGCTTTTGAAATTTTAAGGTATTTTTAGTACTGCTATTGCAAATTGTTGTCTTGTTTAAGTATTCATTTATTTGTTTGTTTATTGCTTATTTATTTTGTGTAATTTCTTAATTATTTATTTAACGCTTTATAATAATGTTTATTATTACTTTGACACCACATTATTGTATTCTTCTTAAAACTCTTAATGTATTACAGAAAAAAACGTTTCATAAATTATCCTCAAATTAAGTTTGATTCGGGAGGTTCGAATCCTGGAGGTTCCCAAAAGGGTTCCACTAGTGTGGCAAAACGAGGAACCCTAAAAAGGAGCCTTGAGTATCCTTTAATTTTTAGTGTAAAGTTTGCAGCTCTGCTATTTGGCTCAATCCCAGAACTCTCAATCATTTCCAACAGCCGCAGGCAGCTCCTTTCTGCTAATCCTCAAGTGTCCAAGAATAAGTAACTGTATTACTTTTTAATAGTAATAATAATTATAATCATAATAATAATAATAATAATAATAATAATAATCTAGCCCATTTTCAGCCACACCAGCAGTGTGACTCTAGAGATGGCAGTGTCTGTCTTTTGGTTGGTCAGTCCCCCACTTTCCTCCAGACTGAAAGATGACTTTAGTGAAACCCTGACTTTACTTAAGCGCCACCACAAGGATGACCATGAGGTTTTTGGGTTTCTGAAGAAATATCTCAACAGCTATTGGATGGACTGCCATGAAATTCGATGCTGATATTCATATTCCCCACAAAATGAATTGTAATCACTTTGGTGATACCTTAACCTTTCACTGAGTGCCACCATTAGTTCAAAAATTCAGTTTGTCCAATACTTTGGTAGGACTGAATGTCTGCAAAACTAATGACATTCCCATCATCCTCAGCACTTGGTGTTTTGTGCTAATTAACAAATGTTAGGACGCTAACCTGCAGAATTAAGGTGATGAACATGGTCAACTTTAGACCTGTTTAACATCGTAATGTTTTTTCTTTTTTTAATCACCTTCACCCCCTTGCAAAACATTTGCTGTTTTGTTCATTTGGATTCTGGATGCACCATGGCTTACTCTCTTCCCCACCTGCATTTAAAACACACACACACACACACACACACACACACAGCATCTATTTGCACTTTTCTTTCTCTTTGTGTGGTTCACAATGAGCCGGATGTAACATCTCATGGTTGAGCAGGCAGGAATCAAATTTTCCTTTTAGAGTAAGCCTAATATACCGCCGGGTATGACAACTGAATCAAGTCAAACGTTGCCATAATCACAAATGTATTCTGACAATGAATGCATGTGTTTTCACTTGGAATGTGTGTTGTGCTCATAGTGTATGTGTTATGCCACAGATTTTAGTCAGCAGGGTCAAATCCTCACAGTGTGGTCAAATTGAGTTTAGTAAAAACAAGTAAATGCTGCATGTGTTTGTGTCTGGTTGACGCTTAGCCCTCTAAAGACAGTATTTTTCCAACTTGCGGAATAAAATTTCATGAAAGTACAAGGCCAGATGTAATTCACAAAAACACCAAAATAAAAGCTTTTGTCTCTGAGCACATACATTTGTTTTGCTTGAAGGAGTTTGAGAAAAATGGTCCATTTGTCAAGAACCATCTGTAGCGTGCACAAACATGTCTCAGAAATGCTTAACTGTTCAAATAATTATAACTGCCAAGTTCACACTCTGACATTATTTTGTGGTATTTAACAGTACAAGAAACATTACATGAGCTTGTGATGAAAGCATTTGCCCACATTTGCTCCTGTCTGTCACACTCTGTGACTACATGCAGAAATTATCATTTGAGTGCAGGCAACTGTGAAAGTAAAGGAAACATGCTCCTCAGATGTCCGTGGAGTTGCATGCTGTGTGTTTTTTGGCAGCTCTGCTGAGTGCGTGTGAGGTATTTTCCTGGCATGATTTAGATGCTCAGAAACCCCCTCTCTCCCGGAAAGGGCAGCACAAATGCCAAAAAACACAAAGCCACACTGACTTATCATGTTCTTCTTCTGAGGTGAAGTATTTCTACACTACTGGAAGGGGAGTCTAAGAAGATTAAACAGCCTCCATCCACTTGGCTCGAATGTTCACTGAATAATTGGATGCGTATGAAAATGATCTGGAACACCTACCAAGGCTACAGTCTACAGATCCAAGTTCTGTGGAAGTCTAATGTATAGGAAAGTGCATGTAAGTGGTCCTGCGGTGGCCCACTGCCTAAATTTTGGCAGTTATTTGTGTCCGATTATGGATATATGCTACATCCTGTAGTATGCCACTTGTCCCAGGCCCTTTCAACACCCTCCTCCCTCCCTCAACCAGCCAGGGGCAGAGTCTCCCCAAGCCACACTGTTTGATTTTTGTTCCTTTTGTTTCATTTACTTACCAACTTACTTATTTACTTAATGCTTTCTCCTGAGGTTGTAACACTATTCCAAACTGGACCCGAGCAAGAACAAGTTTGTCCCTCTGTGTAAGTGTCTAAATAGTAATGTACACTCAACCTTTGTAGACTTGTGTTAACTTATATGTAATGTGACTTCGCTTGAATGGGCTACTGTCGTCGTAAAAAGGGTGGAGGAGAATGTAATGTAATGAGAGACAAAGGAGAAGTAATACTCCAGCAGTGGACAGGTAGTCAGTATTGAGGAAGAGAAGAAAAGAAAGTAAAGAAAAATGAATAATATAGGGAGATGAAGAAATAAGAACCAAAACTAGAGGTTGATAGAAGGTTGATGCCTGTTATGGCCCTAATTATTTCAATTAATTAATTAATCCTTCGGTTTCTTAGCAAATGGCTGCTAGTATGCAGAAGGCAGTATGTTGAAAAAAAGTACTCCACAGATTTGACATTGCATTCCTATAACATTGTTGGACACACAGTGGACAGTTTAAAAAAAAAAAAAAAGGTCAAAATCGATGCAGCAGAGCCAGAGATATTTTTTTTATTATTCATTCTTCTTCAATGTCAAAACTTGACACTACACATTACGCACAATGCAACTCCATTCAACTTAACTGTTGGCTTTGAGTATGTTATTCTAGTAGCGCATAATGAAGAACTGAGCTGCCACTTCAACACCACACCGAAAGCTTTTTTTTCCCCTCCATTTTCAAAGTTGTTGTCTTCAGCCCCAGTTGACGCTGACTCAAGTGACATCGGTTTATCAGACTTCACAGCTCCCCCCAGAACAAATGCTGGCCCAAACTGAATGAACAAATCTTTTCTACTGATATTTTTGTGAGTAAAGTACCAATCGAGTTTACTCTGGTAAGAACTGCCTTCAGGAAATAGCCATATCTGTCTTGATGTCCCACATTGACGAAAGCTTTCACTTTCTCCCACCACCTTTATGTTACCAAACTAACTGCCAGCTATTTCAATGAAAGCACTGCAATCTTAATAGTCTTAGAAACTTACTCAGTGCTGTGTGAAAAAGTTTAGCTTTAGGCAATGTAGGTGGTGATTGATTGAATTGAGTTTTCCCCTTGGGGCTTACTGTACCTGTATGCACTCGCTGCTGAGACTGTTCAGTACCACAAATGCATACAATCCAGTGTTCTTGACTCAACTCGGCTGCTGCTGATACCAGCTCTCGTATATACTTGCTGCCCTCGACACTTCCCATACATGCTGAACCGCAGCCCATACACCAAAGAATGCCAAAGAGTTCTTCAGGTCAAGCCTTATTTCAGCTACTGTCATGATACAACATACTGTACATACGAGTTGGTAGAGTTTTGTTAATTTACTGAAAAAATACACACATAGCATCAACACAAAATTATAGTAAGTTAAATGGTGAATGGACTGCACTTATAGCGTCTTTTTACCTTAGCAGTTTACAAAGTGCTTTATAATTTTGCCTCTCATTTACCCATTCTCACACACACACTCACACACTGATGGCGACGGAGCTGCCACTCAAGGTGCTAGGCTTAACATCAGGAGTAACTAAGGGTTTAGTGGGCTGCCCAAAGACACTTAAACGTGTGGACAGGATGAGCCAATGCAGAGAGTAGTGGACGACTTGCTCTACCACCTGAGCGACAGCCACAGCCATAAAAACACTTGATTTCATAACTTATCAGCTTTATGTAGCCTGCAGCTTAATATTTTGGGAGGATAATGAAGTGTAATTTTTTTCTTCCACTTGATACTAGAATATAATCTTACTGTGCCCTGCACTTTTGTGGCCTAAAAGGTGCGCAACATCAAATACTCGAAAAAACGAAACACTTGATACAGTTAAAAAGGTCCACACCAGGTATATATCGAGGGGAAAAACACACACTTGAGCATCCCAGAACTATATATAAAAGCTTTATGCAACTCTTTTCACATTTGCAGTAGTACTCGCCAGCACTTGGAAACAAGTTCTCCTTTAAGGTATGGATAATCTTAGTGTTACAATGTTTATTCAAACTAAACAATAGACAAATTTCAAACAGCATCATTATTGGATGCAAACACACAGAGATTCACACTGGGTAACTTGAGGCATAGACACGCCAGCTTGCCAGTTGTACATTTTTCAACTTGGGTAAAATGAGAGAAATTGGAGGGAAATAAACAACTGGAACAAACGACTGGATTTTCTTAGAAACACCAGAGCATGGGCAACACACTCTGGCAGTCTCTGCAGATGTGCTATTAGGGATGAAGTCTTCAGAAGAGCAGCAATTGTATTACATTCACACATCTTAACTACTGTACCTTGACCACTTCTTTATTTCTTCTGTCTGTATAGCATCCCCAGCATCAATTCACGCATGTAACAGCTGCAACACACACAGGCCCTCCACAGTCAAAGTGTGTATGTTGCTAGCGAACATCTAAACATAAACTCCACAAACAGTCTTGTGGTAATAATAAAGCAACATGAAAATACACAGTCCTAATGTATCTCAAGAAGAGAGGTGAACCAGAGTTGCTGGTGTCAGAGTTGTAACATGGGGGGAAATATGTTAAACGTCCATCACCCTGACCTTGAGTGATGCCAAGATTGTGTTGATTCTGACTGGTATGCTACCTTCTGGTTTTTGGTATGTTGCTGCTGTTTCACTGGTATATGGCACTTATAAATGGTATGTCGCTACTATTTCACTGTCATGTACGGTACATGACACTGAAGCAGTATGTACCCTGTTGGCATATACCGATTTCTATTGACGTGCCAGTAATGATTATGCTATGCTGCTGCTATGTACTACTTACACTCTACAGAATATGGGTATTATGGGCTGGTCATTCATGTTTAACTCTCTAGCAGCTTATGAAAATTCTTTACTGGAATATGCTGATGGTTACTATTAGTATGGCACTGCTGTGTGCCATATATCATATTGACATATAGCCATGAATTGCTTTATGATAATACTTTATTTGCATATGTCACTGCTTACAATATACACCATCGATCAGCCACAACATTAAAACCACCTGCATAATATTTTGAAGGTCCCCCTCTTGCAGGTGAAACAGCTCTTGCCTGTTGAGACATGGCCTCCACAAGACTTCTGAAGGTGTCCTATGGGTTCATTCACCAAGACATTAGCATCAGATCCTTTGAGTCTTGTAAATTGTGAGGTGTGGCCTCAAGTCCTGGATTGGACTTGATTTTCCAGCAAATCCCACAGGTGTTTTATCGGATTGAGATCAGGGGAATTGGGAGGCCAAGTCAACATGGTGAAACCTTTGTCATGTTCCTCAACCCATTCCTGAACAATTTTTGCACTGTGGCATTATGATACATGTCCAAGTAACATCCACACGAATGCCAGGATCCAAAGTTTCCCAGCAGAACATTGCCCAGAGAATCACACTGCATTCACTGACTGCTTTCTTCCCATAGTGAATCCTGGTGCCATCTCTTCCACAGGTTAACGATATACATGCACCTGGCTATCCACACGATGTAAAGGAAAACATGAATCATCAGACCAGGCCACCTTCTACCACTGCTCCATGATCTAGCTCTGACGCTCACGTACCCATTGTGGGGTGCTCTTGGTGGTGAATAGGGGTCAGCATGAGCACACTGACTCGTCTATGGCTACGCAGCCCCCTGCGATACAAGCTGCAATGCACTGTGTGTTCTGACAGCTTTCTACCATGAAGGTTTTCAGCAAGTTGTGCTTCAGTAGCTGTTCTATGGAACTGGACCACGTGGGCCTGCCTTCGCTCCCCACGCACATCAACGAGCCTGTCCTCTGACACTGTCGTCTAGCCATCCCAATTTTTAGCCCATGTCAAAGTCACTCAGACCTTTACACTTCTTGCTTTACCCCTGTAAAGGGGTGTATATCCCACCCCATTACAGGTGCCATTGTAATGAGATAATCAATGTTTTTAACTTCACCTGTCAGTGGATTTAACGTTGAGGCTGATCAGTGTTTATATACAGTATGCTGCTCCTTACAGTAAGTACATTATGTAGATGATTAAACAAAAGATGTAATGCATAGTGGCATATAGCTAGATACAAAACTTGTAGATGGCACTATTCTTGCCATAGGGTTAATATGTAGCTAGCAGGTAGCGTCAAATACCAGGTGGCATTATTATAGAGCAACAAAGTGTAAGGACGAAGTCAGTATGGATGGATGGGTCAACGAAACATTGGACTTAAACATAGGAGAGACATGTTTGTTTCCTGTTTCAAACCATCAGTCAGCATTCCATCAGCCATCATTGTTTTTTATTTTTTTAACCATGACCACAATCATTCCTTAACCACGTTTATTATTGGAACAATGACGATGAAGGTCACCTAACCTTAACAAAGTAGTGATTTTAACCCAAACCACAATCTTTCCCTAAACCTAACCAAGGGGTTTTTGTGCTTAAACCTAACCAAACCCAAAATGTGTAACAGTTTTGGATGGCACAGGCAAACAATGACATCCTGCTGAGTGTGTCAGATCAGAAAACAGTTTTATGTATTTTTCTAAAGGGAATAGACACATGATGTATTTTGTCATTTAGTTTGGAGGACTTTTGGCCAATTGGGAGTGGCATGTGGACCCTGGGAGAGGGGTGACATTGTTTTTAGTGTGCCAAATACCAGTTGAAAAGCAGTAAAAAAAAAAAACCACTTGTCAAAGTGACATACCAATGAGAATAGGCATATACTGTTTGCTACTATTTAATCTTGCTGCTGCTGTCAAACTATGATTACAGGCTGTCCACACCAAATGCATTTTAGCCAGTTTTTTTCAGTTATTAGTCTGATGGAACAGATACACTTACTCCAAATAAATATGGGGCAGTATATTGCCAGAGAGTTTGGTTATCCACCCCTATCGTATGAAACAAGGAAATGCAGTCTTTGGTCCCTCATCCCCACTCCCCTTCCCCTCTACTATAGTTGCACTGGCCATTGGGCATACCGGGACAAATCCTGGTGGGCCGATGGACCATCAAAAATAGTGGTGGCAGGATGAGCCATGAGAGGTGGAGGAACGCGAGGGAGAGGGATAGTAGCTAGAACAGCAGCATCAGTAGATGAGCCTGAGGAAAGAGTGGAGGGATGTTGCCGGGAAAGGACAACTGCAACACAGGTTTGTAGCCTACTCACTGTTACTACTTCTTCATCCTCTCATGTTGGACTCAGGACAGACTGGACACTACAGTGACTTACTATAACCTGTTGAGGTACAAAGTAGTATTACAAGAGGGGAAGGGACTAGCTGGTTAGCATGCTAACTTCAATAGGTATCTCTGCAACACAATACATATACGTCTGTGACATAATGTCAAAACTGTTTTTTCTTCACATTCTAATCTTAGTTATTTTTTAAAATGTTTTAAACTAAAATATTGACAATTGCCCCTTCAAACGCATCTGACTGAGCAGCAGTACTGTTGCTTATCCATTGTAGACACTGATGGAGGACTAAAGTCCTTGCTGATGTGCTGCTGACATGCTCCTTTCACTACGTGGTCACTTTAGACAAGATGTTGCATGCTTTGAAGCATAATAGACACTTTCTGAACTGGTATTGAATGTTGGCATTGTACCTACCAAGTTGTGCAATGCATTAAATATGAACATTACACCTAAGGATACTGGGCAGAGAAAATTTTCTAATACAGTTTAACATGCTTCACACTTTTGTAGTCTTAATATTTTGTACACTCCCCTTGTCTTAAGGGTCAAAACTGACCCGCCTTCACTAAATCCCTAAAATAAAGTGAGGAAACAAGCTCTCATTCGTCACAAACTTTATGAATATGTGGATTTTCCCTTTTTTTACAGTGCAGAAGGAAAGCATTTAATCAGTGGACACCACTTGTTTTTACTTCAACACACCTTACACACAGAGAAGAGGTTTATTATTATTATTGCTGCTCAAGGTACTACATAGCTGTAAACATTAGATTTTTAAGCAAGTGGTAGCACTAGCATGACCTCTGACTGCATTCCCCATTAGTAAACAGTATATTGTATTACTGTATTTTGACTGTGAACTTGAGTTGTGCATGCGGTCGTGGAGGAGAGATGCTGCACATGCAGAAGAAAGTTTTAGTTTTGTCTAATTTTGATCAGTACCAGACATAATTTCAATTTCTGGTGTGTGTGTGTGTGTGTGTGTGTGTGTGTGTGTGTGTGTGTGTGTGTGTGTGTGTGTGTGTGTGTGTGTGTGTGTCTCTTTGTGGTTTTTGTTGGTGTGTAAATTATTTCATAACTGCCTGGTCAAAAATGACCCTTAGACAATCTTTGTAACATGGTGGTTTACAGCTTCATGGAAAAACGAAAAAAGGTGATGTGTCCCTTTTTCTAATGTTGGGATCACTCGAGGAAATGTCATCAAATTTCAAGTGGAAGATCATTTAGGGGACTTTGTCTGCTGTTAAACGTAGTGGTCATTTTTGACCCTTAAGATAATTCCTTTGTAAGGTAATGAGGAATTGTTTGTGTGTCTGTGCATGTGTGAAATTGTAGTTTGGAGAGAAAATGTGAGCAACTCATAATTATAATGTCCTAGTATATTCAGCGTGCATCACAAAGTTTGATCCTCTGAGTTTGAATTAATTTAAAGCAAGAAAAATTGGATTCAATCAGGGGGAAAGAAAAGATAAAACGTTCCTGCACAAATCTCTCTTACCTGCTGTGTTTCTGTCTCTCTCATCTCTCTCCTCCAGCTCCTCCCATAGTGTGTCTGTAACAAAGCAGAGTGATCATGTTATTAAAACTCATTACAAAAAGATATCTGCATTGCAGCCTGTTCTAATTCACCTCATGGAGTTTTTTGAGTGAGCTTTGAGGAGGTGGTGAGTTCTGTGCCCTGACTGCAAGGTATTGATAGTACGACATCTACTTTCATCTCAACAGACATGCAGATTTAAGCTTCGCAGAAGGCCGACCGTTCAACTGTGAGCTTGTTGTGCTACAGTGAGGCCTCGCTGTACTGGAGCTTCCTAGAGGGAATGAAATCATTTGAAATTCAAGTTGTGATTACTCCTGCAATCTGACTTTGATTTGGTTCCTTACTGAAAGAAATTATTCTTTTTCCTTTGAGGTACTTCAGCTGCAGTAGCCACAGAAGTACTAATGGACCTAGTGGACCATGGCTCAGTTTCCCTGAAAAAATATATCACATCACTTTGTATACAGCCACACAAAGGAATTAAAGCTGATGACTGCTGCGTGACACTTCCTGTTGGCATTTGTTGGCCCCATGCCTTTGTTTATACACTCATTTCTTGGACTGTTAATCTGTTACTTGTACAAATGAAGGAATGAAAGATACTGTGTAAACATGTGGCGTTGGCAACCATGATGTAAAGGACGTACGGAGGATCTTTAAAGCTGGCAAGTATAATAAATAAAAGAATATAATTTCTACTTAAAGTAGATAGTGTACTTATGCTAAAGTGTACTTATACTTGAAATTATACTTAGTATCAACTTAGTGTAAAAAGTAAAAATACTGATACAAATGTGTAAGTAGCATCTCACTGTTGTGGCTGGTCAGGGTGGAGCCAGGTTTAATTACTTACAGTATACTGTTACACTGTTCCCATTGTAAGGGTTGATAAGCTGAGCGGTTGCAAGAGGCGTCAGAAGCCAATAACCACTGGTTTAATCTTTAACAGTGGGTTATATTTTATAAGCTTATCATATGTTGTTCTAAGTAAAATCTGCAATATTCATCTGCAAAATAACTAGTTACTCAAAGTAGTGGAGTAGGAAGTACAAGCTTTCTCTCTGTGGAGAAGAAGTATAAAGTAGCAGAAAATGGAAATACTCAAGTGAAGCACAAGTACCCTAAAATTTGACTTAAGTACTGTGAAAAGGAGTATCTGTAGCTTTTCATAGGCCAGCTTGAGATAACAGGAAAAGAAGGAGTAAAGTGACCTTTCAACATGCTGAGATAAGTTTTTTATTATAGGATAAGGCTGGCCTCATTCATTTCCTAAAACAGTTGGCCACTTTATTTTTTTGCAAAAGTTAGTCAAACAGGAGTAAATTGTGCATTGGTTGGGGACTATTTTCATCAGTGGATTAATCCAAATTTGGTGCTCTAGCGAGTTTTTTTGGGGAACAGGACGCTGTGTTTGGGATTGAGTCAAAATAAACTAAAGTGTGTTTTCATATTAATGAAGGAACTTGTCAGCCAGTGCAACAGTATACCTTATTAATTTGTTTTTAATAGCTTTTGGACAACAATATACTTTATAATATATATATATATATATATATATATATATATATATATATATATATATGTGCATATGCTGTATTTATTCACACCTATCAGCCACAACATTAAAACCGGTAACTTGTTTTAATGTTGTGTGACTTTCTATTACTGAATAGTGTTGACAGCAAGTCCCTTATATAGAAGATTGCTTTGAGGGTTTGCCACTTTTTTCGACAAGTACAATTACTGAACCTCAGCCGTACTTTGCACTTAGTGCTAATTAGCAAATGTTAGCACGCTAATAGCCGAAATAAGATGGTGAACAAGGTAAACATCAGCATTGTGAGCATTGTGAGCATGCTAGCAGTGTCACTAGCATGGCTATAGATGTGTTTTTTCATGGAGGGCCTCAGAAAGTAGGTGGGGCTAAAGTTCTCTCTCCAGTTCTCATTTTTCAGTCACCACACATTTGCACAACTCATTGTGTTGAGTCTATCAACACATGCAAAAGACACCAAATTCTCTGATAGAGATGAGGGAGGCAGTGTGAGGGGGGCAGAAGGAGACTACACCAACAAGCTTTTTGCCCCACCAGGTATAGATGCCTTTAGATGTGGTCGGACAAAACATCATACAACGTAGTCCGTTTCAAGAATAGTGAACCTTTAAGTTTTTTTGCAGTCCCCTGATAGACCCTCCAGCATGACAGCCAGTGTCTGTTGAGTTGAAGCATGAATGTGCTACACACAATTTAGCTGTAATAGCTTTCTCTGATATGTCCTCACTATGCCATTGTCAGAATACTAAACCAAGGATTACAGCTTTCTCCACGCTGGCAGGTGAATCTATTAAGGATTGGCCATTTCTATCCACTTTGCTTCTCTTGCGGCAAAACAAATAGAATAATGAGGGGTTTTGAAAAGGAATATTTGCTGGTGATGAAGAGGAAACTTTTGTTTGTCTTTTATTCGTATTGTTTCAGTTTTTTTGAGGATTTGTACCAATGCTCTTTTGCTGCATGTGCTGCCTTTTTGCATGAATCACAGCAATTGGCTAAGATTATCCAATGAAGGAGCCAAAAAAAAGCTTTGTTTCTTGCCCAGAGAATTTACAATATTTCAGCAGTGCAAGTTAGAGAAGATTATCACAGGGCCATCTGACATTATCAATTCAGTCTCTCTTTTCACGTGTTTGGCACTGAGTTGATGCGCTTATCCACACAGGCTTACATCGGATGAAACAAATGCAATAATGTGGCAGGTTGGCCGGAGGTGTGATCATAATTAATCACTTTGCTGCATGTACTGTATGTGGTTCATTTACTTTCACAAGATTGAGTCAAGACTTGTAAACAAAGTCACATAGACCACGGTTTTAGTGACCCGTCATCCTATATGATCAGAAGATTTGCCAGTGGGGGACTTAATAAATCAAATCAGATTCCAGGCCTTGGAAATTGGGCACTGTGATTTAACTTTTCTGTTGTTGAGAGAACAACACATCTTGATGGAGCTAAATGGGGCAATAAGTTCAGAATGAGGTTTAAAAGGTACATCACTTTTTAAGTTTCTTATGCTTTCCAAGCATAAGAAATTTGAAGCACAGTATTTAGAATATCTTTAGAAATAAATGCAAATTAACCAATTTAACAACTCAGACAATCACTCACACAGACAGACAGACACACACACACACACACACACACACACACACACACACACACACACACACACACACACACACACACACACAGGGAGAAAGGGAGAGAAAGGGAGATTTCAGGCTAAGCAGAGGTGGAGGGCATGACAAATCGGTGGAATACACTAAGGGATCCATGAAATGTTTGTGTTTATGTAAAATAAATTTTAAAAAATACATATATGCCTACATATTGTTAGTGTGAGAGTTTTTTATCAGCAGTATCACCCTCAAAAACACTGTATTGGTTGGATCATAATCCACAGGCCACACTCAGCAGGTATCTTTTAAGTGGATAGATGAGACGTTCAATGCTCCAGTGATGTATGCCTAAGTCATTTTATGCCCAACTTTTGTCAAAAAATGTAAAACAACCGCATATCAAACAAAACTTTTAAGGATTTTCACAACTGGTGTGGTTTTTTCTTTTTTTTTTTCCATTTAGTGTGAACAAGTTTTTAAATTTGGCGCTACAGTTTCAACCTCCTCCTATTAAGTCATTTCTATAAAACTTAACTGCAACAGCAAATACTGGGTGTAGGAAACATGACTGCAAAGGGACTGTTTGTTCTGCAACCATAGATGTAACACAAATAACAGATAAATCCATAAAAAAACATTTGTTTTCAGAAAAAATTTAAAAGAAGATGTCCTCAGTGTGTTTCCTACCATAGCCTATCACCTGACAAGTCTTCTCCTTACATACCTGCTCCCCATTAGTCATCAGCCACAATATGCACCTCCAGTCCATTCCTTCATGTAGAGGGTCTGCCACATCAAGTGCCTTCCAACAGCCTTGCAGACTTACTGACCGCGTGCAATGCCTGTGTTTTGTTCATCATGGAAGACACTCTGTTAGTTCCATCTGACTACCTGCACAAACATTTACTCGTAAACTGCTCAAACTTAGATAGACATTTAATTATACAGACATTAATAACTTAAAGGCTATATTGCATTTAGGATCAAATTGACCTTTTTCTAGTCTAGAAAATGGTAGACATTGATTATATCATTTAAAGCAAAAGTGTAAAACTAATGCAACTAAAAATACAGGTAGCAAGCTGTTTGATCTGGGACAGTAAACCATGTATCACTGTCTTGCTTCGCCACCTCCCTGCACTATGACGTTTCAGTCACAGATCTGCTCCTAAATTGTGTTATGGAAAGTGTACTGACAATCCCCTTAGAGACCCAAAAACTAGGACAAAAACAATGTCAGGCAGTATTTTACATAACAAAAATCGATTTTTTTCTGTTAAAGTTTTTTGTTTTGGTTTTTTGTTCTGAAGATGCATCGTTATGAACCATGTGAACTCAAAGATGGTACCTGACTAGAGTGCTCCGTACTGCCACTGGTGGCTAGAAGCTATATTGCAGCAATACTAGTGAAATAAATGCTGCGCTAATCGCATACATCTTCCTGTCACCAGTGTTGACTTTCATGAAGGTGGCCTCTCTTTGTTATTTTTCCCCAGCATATGCGTGGCTAATATTTTCTACCATGTGGTGAATTTATATTTTAAACATTCTTCCCATAACAGATACAAGCTGGTCTGGGACTCAAATGTTGTAGTACCAGAAGATGTGGAAAGCCTTGCAGGTCCATGACACATAGTAACCGGTCCTCGATTATGGCTACAAATTCATGAATATTCACCTACATTCCTGCGTCTCCAACATAACAGTCAACTCTTATCAAGGAGTACATGTCGAAGCCTTGATCTCTGGAGCATCAATTAACAATATTTTATTTCTTTTATTGTAAAATTTACACAAATTACAGTGAGGGAATCATGAAAATGTAATGGACATGTACAAAGTCCTATAGTGGCCTGCATATCCTCCGGGATACAGTGGAAGGTTCAGTTCATTTACTGTCAAAGTAAAATGGGCTATATAAAGTATATAATGGTTTGACTTCCAGTGAATGTCATTATACTTTATATAACACAGGGTGAAGAGACTATTTATAAGGATTTGTCCGACAAGCAAAGTCACACTGACTGTACATAACTCCATTTGATGTATAGCTGCAATTAGCCAGATGCTTTTAAACAGCTGTGTGGATGAGTGCCCGTCTCTGGCAGCCTTTTCTCTTTTCTCCACACTGATGTATGTTGTTATTTACAATGGAGAGGGCATGTTCAGGAGAACAGCTGCGCACAGGAAGTTTGAACCACCATAGGAGTCCCACATCAGGCAACTACTGTATTGCTTGTTGGACCAGCAGTGGCAGTTAGAACAGCATCCACGATTTGCTGCAAATCATCAAGTGCTACATTAGAGCTTCAGAAATTGGTTGATTTTAAATTTCAAAAAAATGTATGACTCTAAGGCCTACTAAATTCAATATCATTTGACAATGAAATCGAGCTTTTGTGGGACCAGGATGTCTTTCAACTGTTCCTGTTGGCTGCACTAAAGGCGCAAGTAAATGAAGTGCAGTGACTTTTAAAGCTTGTTTGAGCTATGACGAAATTATGTCACTGGACTTTGGTCATACCTATACTATGTGTATAAACTGAGCCACTCAGCTATAGCGCTATAGTGTCAAAGTCTGACCAGATTTGCTTCCCAGTAAAGACGTGAACCTCTTAGTGAACTGGAAGGGCAGATGAAATAACAGCAACAAGAGTGAATAACGCATGACATTAAGTATTGTCATTTCTTAAACAGCAGTCACACTACAAAGTGTCATTCGCTGATCCATGTCCAATAGTTGGTGCCGGAAGCTTGGTGACGTAATGACAAGCTGCAGGCCTAGTTTCTGGGCTGCTGTAGCTGGTGAGCTAACCATAAACTCTCAACTGGCCTGGCTGGGCTAACACTAGTCAATTTCAATAGCTCCCACAGCTTGATTTTCCATCGTTTCCAGCCCTTTTAACATCAGAAATACAAAATAATTGTAGGCCTACTTAATGTACATAGGGCATTTCCCAGGGGGGTTAATTTATCTTGCATTATTTAGTATTCATGGTAACAAACTTCTGCTTGTGTCTGTTGCAGTGTAGAGCGTTAGTTAATGTTATTTCACTGATATAAACAGGATTCACTGATCTTAGAGTTTTTAGCCTCTAGCAAGCCACTGTCAGTTTGGATTTTAGCATTTGGCTAATTACTTGCCTGTTACTCAAAAATTTGCAAAACACTAATGAGACAATGAGAAACAAAGTCTAGGTAATCTAAACAGTTTTAATCTGAACACACTGAATATCAAAATTTATTGTTACTGAATATTAGCTCGTATAATTTCATTTTAGTTAATATTATTAATATTATTATGGAGCCCTAAGTTCGAGCACGGCGAAAAACAGTGTCACACGGAAAACTGGTATATTCCTGAAGTACATTCCTCAACTGCTGCGGTATGGTATCCAGTTTGATGTCTGTCCGTACACCCCAGTGGGAGGAGAAGTGCAGCAGAGTGTGTGGCGATGTATCACATTCCGAGAAACTCAAGACCCAGAAGCATAACAAGGTCATCAATGCAGGTAAAGAATCTTTACTGGAATGTTCAGAACAAGGCAAAGAAACCAGGCATGCAACTCTACAAAGAGGTGGCAGGAAGAATCATAGTCAAGCAGGAAGGCAAACAGTCAGGATCAGGAATCAGGCTTATAAGCAAAAATTAGGTCGTGAGAGCCTTACAACAAGCACAATCTGACAAATGGTGAGCAGGTGAGCAGCTAGGAAACCGGGCAGAGGGTCATGGCTGGGTCTGAAATGACATGAGAGTTAGTGACAGTGAAAACATAAAACTGGCAGAAACATAGATGCAATTTAAGAACCATGACACAACGACAGTCTGCAGTGTTCTGCAATCCAGATGCCAAGAATACATTCTCAGCACAGCTCAGCAAACTTTTGTTCCATAATATTTTGGTCACTTTATTTGGTGAAGGCACACCCATTAATTGACAAACCCCTTTATTCACATTTTGTTCATCTTTCCCCTTTTATTCTACATTTTTCATCCAGCTTACTTGTATGATTCCAATTATGGTGCTAGTAAGGCAGACAAAAAAATCAACAAGTGATTCTTACTAGCTCTTTAATCCATTACAGTTAGCAGTCCATAGTGAAAGCCTTTCCTTTACTCTGCTTTACAGCCATCTAAAGGCAACGAGTATCTGTTCCATCTGCAGTCTTTAACAGGAGTGATGTTGCGACTGTCAAACAACAATTACATATGTCAGATCTGATTGTTAAATTTTGTGCAAAAGTACCAGACAGTAGCAAACTAACTACAGAAACCTTAGTGCTTGTGTGCACCTCACTTTTGGATAATGATTCTACAGTTCCTGCTTCAAGCAGGATGAGGTACAGGGAGTCAGACGGGTTAAATTTGCATTTAAGGGTAGACGGAAACTAGTGCTTCCCCATGGCCGCACGTGGACCTCAGTTCAAAAATGGCCCAGGTTACACAGGTAGCTACAGTGCAGTGAAATGTATCTTTTTAGTGTATCCTATAGTCCTGCAACTGTGCATCTATCTCAAATAAAGCTTTTCCTTTAATAACTACCAAGGACTATCAGTCTTTTTCTACATTACAACCAGGCTTACCAGACATTAGCCATTTTACTTGTTGGGGTCTGAGTGAGTGTGAAAGTTACTTAGAGCCAATAAGGGAATAATGGCCACTGAGTGCCTGTGCTACTTATCTTTTATTGTCTCCTTGTCTGCTTTGATAAAATAGGTTGAGGATTGTCGATTGGCTCCATCTGTCCATCTGCCTCTCTGTCATGCACACTCTATATCTCATAATGTTACTGAATAAAAAATAGACAAAAGTTTATGGAATGATGTGTGTCATTGCTCTCTGATGACATATTACGATTGTACTGGTTGGTCAAAAGAGGATTATTAAAAGCTTTTAAGAGTAGATGGATTAGTGAACAAAATCTCAAGCACAGCTCATTGAATTTTCATCGCACTTAAGGGGATGTTTCAAGTACCTCATTCCTCTATAAGTGTACTGGATTGGTATTCTTTGACTTGGGTTTCCAGTAAGGATACTAAATTGTTCAATCCCTCATGCACTGTTTTCGACAGTCATGCATGATGCATAATGGTAATGCTTGTGTTCCATAGTGTCTTTGACATGTAACAATCAGGCATCTATATTTTTAGATGTGTAGTTTTCTGCACGTGTGTGTGAAAGATATCATACAGTATAACAGTTAGCTTATGCAACAACATTTTGTTGTTACCATATGCTGGATTGCTAACTGGGCAAAGTGGGCAAAGTGGGGCAACTGTCCATGGGCCCCTGACATCTTATCTGCAAATTTGTTAATGGAGTAAATTGTTATATAAATGCAGGGAGGTCAAACCCATTTTGCCTTTGAAAAAAAAAAAAAAAACCTAACTTAGAGATTTATTGTTTGCTCAAATTGAAATAGACTATGTATTATTCCATGGTAAATGACAAACAAAGCAAATATTTCCTTACTAGGTTAGTGCCTATTTTGGTTTCAAAATGTTGTTGCTACAGAATCTTAAGTCAACACGGTGGTTATTTGATTATGTCAACAAACTGGACAGGCAGCTGAATCCACTGAAGGATGATACAGGTGACTAGAGAATTTAACTACTGGACTGCTTGTAGTTCAGTGTCATTCATCCCCACACACCATCTGACAAATAGCTCCTGTGCAGTTGAGCTATGTTTGACAGTGGCCGTCCTTCATGTTAGTTTCATTTGAGCGAAGCACTTGCTAGCTAGCTAACGACCTGTCCATCCATCCAATGTCAGACTGAACTTTCAACGAAAGGTGAAATGCTTTTCTTTCAATTCAGTTTGTGTAAAGGGTTAAAATGCATGTTTTAAGTAAGGCACTCCCATATATTTTCATTTTCATTATAAGGTTATCGTAGCAGAGGTTGGTAACATTTGCGAAGCCAATGATGTTTTTAGAGCAGTTTTCATTAGTCTTATTATTAGTGGGTCCCATGTAGTGGACTGAGGCTTCAGCTGAATACACCTTTAACTAAAAAGATAAAATAAATAAATAAACATGTAATCTGACTGACTCATGCACAATATTAATTTGTTGAATAGCAAAGCACTACTTCTCATGCTCAAATGAATGACATTATCATCAGAACTCTGAGATTTTGTTGCGGTTTCACATTCACATAGCATTTTTGGGGTCGATTCCTGAAAGATGAACAATGTTGGTCAGTGCACAGGAAATTTAAAACAGCAACAGTTTTTTTATGTCACGTTTGAACTAAAGTTACGTACAGTCTGAGACATAAACATCAAGCTATGTCATCATAGACTGAACCATCAAACAAGCACCACTAAACAGCCAATCACCAGTTACACCATCTATGTTTAAGCCTAATTCTCATTAAAACCGTTCATAAAACATACGGCTATTCAGGAGCAGGTGTAAAGTCGAAACTCTAGGCTTCTTCTAAAGTAACAACTTCAGGCAAGACAGCTTGAAAAGACAAGTGTGCACCTCATTTATAGACCGTACAATGAGCGGCCTTTTAGACAGGAGAGCTTTATTAGGGACAGAAGCAATGCGCTGAACAGATACAGCGACGACAAGCAGATTGAGAGGTTTTGATTCAGTGGGAGAGATGTATTTGAATTTACTGAAGAGCTATCACGAGACTTGAAGTTTGTGTCAGACCACAACGCAGCGTTGTCAACCGTGTCGCAGCTCCTATCGCTGCATTTGTACACAAATGGTGCCTTTCAAAACAATGTTGGAGACAACGTTTGGCGTCCCACAAGTCCAGAAGTAGGGCCATATGCAGGGTGTCACTGGTACTGAGCCATTGCCTTCTGCGGTATGTTCACCCAAGCAACTGAAGAGGAGCCAGTGGTGATGAAGCAGTGAAAAATGTACATTATCGATTCGGTTAAAAATAAACATTTTGCTGCTTATAACCTCTTTAACCACACCAACAGATGTGAAGCAGAAAAATGATGTAAAAGCAACTGCAACAGAACAGCTTCAATATGTGTTTGTTTTTTTATTATCAACGATCATGCTGTGTGTAACATCTATTATTTTCAACATTGTGAAACTTAGAACTTTGTTACAGTAAAAGCATTAAGACCATGATTTCATTTTCATCTATTTATTCTTTTCCTTTTTTTAGGGTTGTGGGTTATAAGGTTGGGGTGAGGGTAGGGTTAGTGAGGTCAGGTCAATGTTATTTACCCAACATTCCCCATGAGCAAGCACTCGGCAACAGTGGCAAGGAAAACTCCTTTTTAACAGGTAGAAACCTTGAACAGAACCTGGCTCATGGTGGGCGGCCATCTGCCTCGACCGTTGGGTTGAGAGAAAACGAGAGAGCGAAGCAGGGGGGGGGTGGGGGTGAGCAGGAGTAAAAAGGGAATGTAGGGGCTAGGGTAGGGTCTGTGGTTAGCGGTGATATCAAATTGAGAGGTCAGAGGAGGTTGGGTGGGTCCCCAGGTCTACTAAAGAGCTGGTGGAACCGTTCCATACAGATTTCTGTTTTGGAATACTCTGAACCTCCTTCAACTGATCTTCCAGATTGATTAATCTTCCCATCAGCCCATCCCTAGATTTTGCTCGCTCTTCTTCCTTCTTGTCCAGAGCCAGCTTGGTGATCCTAAGAGACTCCAGGAGACAGGACCTCTCCTTACTCCACTGGAGCCTTTCCTTGTCCATGTTCTCCTGCACCTGGATCAGCTGTGTCTTAAAGCTGGAGCTTGCCTGTATTTCTTCAGCCAGGAGACGGGACCTGTCCTCCTCCCACTGGCACCGTGACTTTTCCAGGTCGTTTTTGGCCTGGGCCAGCGCAATCTTAACTTGGGAGGTTTCCTCCACCTGCCTGGCTAGGCATGTCTCGGCCTCCTTCTTCTTCTCAGTTTCAGCCTTGAGAGCTTCCTCTAGTTGTCGAATTTTTAGGGCAGCATCCCATTCCATCTTTGCCTGTGCGGAGAGCTCAACAACAAGGAAAGCCTTCTCCTCGTTTGCCTCAGTTATTTCCCGTTTCAGCTGCCCTACCTCATTGATCAAGGCAAGCCTTTCTTTAAACAGCCTTGGACATTCTCTTCTCCTTCTCACCCATGAGCCGATGTAGCTCTAGCTCAGATATGTGAAGGAGCCCTGGTTTGGTCATGTCCATGCAGACCTGAGAGCCAACACTGGTATTTCCAGCTGGAAACTCTTGCAGTCGCTGAACTGCCATGGCACGCCGCGGTCTGGTGTTCATTGCAGGCGGACAGTTGTAGTTCTTGCCGGCTGGACCTGGTATTTATTGCAGGCTGTCTCTACAGACTGTGTTTCTTGACACAGCAGTTGAGACAGCTGCCTCTGCTTCCAGGGGTTGTGAGGATGGCATCAGAGACACAGCCGCTTCTGCTTCCATTTTCAGTGCAGGCTGTGCTTCTGTTTGTACTGCATGCTGTTGTGTCACAGTCAATCCAAAGACACAGCTGACTTGACGAGTTGAGGACATCTTCTGTGGTCGAGTCCTCTGTTTCTTCTCATCCTGCTCCTCGTTTGTGTGTTTTTTAATATTCCTCTCGGAGTGGAGGAAAATCAGTTTCACTGATGTCAAGGCAGGACTTCAGCTCAACCATGTCCTGCTGATTTGCAGTCTTCCAGGGGTTGACTGGCTGAGGTCTTTGGCCTGGCTCGCAGGCTGCTTCATCAGTAGATTGGGTTTTCCTCTCTGCTGGTTCCATAGCTGGCTGTTGTCCGACCGTCCTGTCCTTTCGTTGACAAGCTCTGGAGACTTGTCTACTTTCTTCAGGACTTCACCCTGCTTCTTCGCGGAATGCAGGATGAGTTTGATGTTTCGTTTACTTGGCGTTGTTTGTTCCACTTGTGTCCATTACGAGTACAATTGTGTTCTCTCTTGTTCACTGTGTGAATTAAACAGGTAACTGAGTTATTCTGCTGTGTTCTCAGTAGTGACCACGTTATATATGCAAAGGTTCCATCAAAGGATCAAAGACACAGAAAATGATGATGTCATAGATTCAAGGCAATTATGATGTCACATATCCAAGTTATTAATGATGTCATATATCAAAGACAATATATCATATTCTATTATCATTCATTTTTAAATTTTATTTTCAAATGAATGAATTTATTTTTTTTTTTTTTTTTTGGTTTGGCCATAACCTGTGCTAAAAAGAATAAACTACCCAGCATGTGTCAGTGGAACACACACACACACAGACAAACAAATGAATTATTCATTACTATCTAAACCATTGAATAAATATTCACAATTGAATACCAACACACAC